>NC_092341.1:93687500-93955000 GCF_046630445.1 Rutidosis leptorrhynchoides | reverse complement strand
TCATGTGAGTTTCATAGTTATGTTGTCAATTGCTCAAGTCTATACGCGTACGTGTTAATTGTAATCGTTAATTTGATTGTTTGATGCGTTAGGGTTTAAAAACGAATTTGTATTTGTTTGATCAGAAAAATTAAGTTTTTCAAATGTTAATTATTATGTTATAATCAGATTCCTTGCAAAAAACTATTGAGTTTAGGCTTTGGATTCGCTTGATTTCGTTTCCGTATGATTAAGTTATGTCGATTTGAATTATCGTTGTGTTTTTGTTGCTTGATCAGAAATATGGTATTGATAGAAAATGAATTGGTATGTGAGACTTATACCAATGGAAATATAATTTAAAAACACTCAAGTTAGACTAGGATATCATGTCGTTTGCTTATGTATAGCCCGAGATATGCTAGAATTAGTGTAAATGTAGTTTTATACAGCACTTGCATGAAAATAACCTTGTATGATAAAATGTGTTAACTTCTGTGATTAAATATTTGAATAATTGAAAATTATACAAAAATTACTTCATCTTTCATGTGGATATCATAGGCTAATTGTATCTAGATCTTCGGATAATTGCGTGCGAATGTGACTAACTAAATGAGAATCGAATCTGTAAATTGAACACGGTTTTGTACTCTGTGGATTTGGTATATTGATTGAGCATGTATGCTTCTGGGAAATGAAACTTAACATGATATGTGACTTATTGTTAGTTTATGTCAATATCTGAAAACTTATGCATTGGGCACAATATAGCCATACTTTATGTGAATTCTGATTTGAGCTGAAAACTGAATGTTCAACTTGCACGAATAAACTGTACCAATTGGATAAACAAAAGTTTCTAGATTTTTGATATGTGTTACTTTGATTTGTCCTTGAACTATTTCCACTGGTCTTGTATCAATTTCATGTTCCTAACTCCGGTTATAACAAAAACGAAATCAGTGTGCGGTCAGAAACTGACCTGGCAAACCCCAAATGTATCCCTTCTGATTCCTGACTTTTAATTGTCGTATGAGTCCCTGGCCGGACTTTTTGGAATCTATTTTAAGTATATTTATGATCTGAAGTTTTTCATATTTACTTGAATTTTTTACTATGAGATAATGTGCTAAGTATGCTACGTGTTCATATATTTTGTGCATGACGATAAACTGAAATTGTGAAAATGATCATTCATGACCTAAAACGTATTGTTTGACTTAGGTTTGACATGTTGACCAATATTTGACTTGAACCTACTTATGTTGACTTTAGTTGACCACATTGACCAAGTTTGACCTTCGGGTTGACTTCGGTTGACTTTGTTTGACTTTCATGATATATGTTGACTTTTACTTGGAAACGCGTCGAGTCGAGCAATAAGACAACGTACACTATGAAACCACACTTATTTAAGATACATATATTGACCAACCTAAATACGTATACTTAGGTTGCATTACTCGGCTATAAATCGTACAAGTTAATTGTTCACTTTTCAATCCGAGCTTTATTCAAAGGTGAGTCTACAATCCTGCTTTTTACATGTTTTCAGGGATGAGAATACACGCTGTTATATTTACATTTTCAAATACTTTTATATTGACATGAGTACTACACTATGCATAATGAGTTTGTTCAAAAAGCCTCTAGCTTGAATACTTTTAATACCATCGGTGTAAGCACAATTTAGATGGACGGATCCGTTAGGTTGACAACCTCACCCGCTATAAAAATAGTGGTGCATTTACTTTGAACATTAAATACATTTGAACAAGTGTATAACATTTTACGAGGTAAGGTCGGGTATAGTGGCTTCTATACTCAGGTCATTGCTAGTATTCAGGTGCTCGGTTTATGCAAACGATAGAATCTCGTGGTCAAGAAAACTAAACTATTTTTCTGATAATTGTTTTTCAGATACTGTTACATTATTTTAAACCTGTAGATTCACCAACATTATTTGTTGACCTGTTTTTGCGTGTTGTTATTCTCAGGTATTAATTGCTTCCTGTAGAATATTGCTGTTGCGTAGAAGTCAAGCCAAGCACTGGGACCAGATTTAAAATTCCGTTAAAGGGATTTTGACGGGGTGTTACATTTGGTATCAGAGTTGTGGCTATAGGGAACTAGGATACATTAGTGTGTCTAACTGTAGGGCGCATTAGTGAAGTCTAATCTATAGCCGTGTGTCTTGGACGACTTTTATACACCATACCTGCACTATTTGCTTCACAATGCTACATGTAGGGCTACACATTACACCACATACATATACGCCTTATACCATGCAACATGGACTTGGACCAAATATACTATATCACGAAACACATACGTACACCCGAAGCCATATTTAACTAAATTAAGTTGACTACGCCATCTTGAACTTATGGAGTGATGTCGAATGGAAATGTGAGATAGGGTAATGTAATGACCGGGATTACATTATGGTAACTCATATAGAAGTTCTGACATCGCGAAATAAGGAGTTGGGGCTGAGTCAAGTAGGTTACCTTGATAGACAACGTTTAGAACACAAACCGCATAACCCCGATTGTGAGAAGAAACTTACCATGTGCAAATTAATTGTTAATATAGCTTGTAAGTAACTTGTGATCTTGACACAACTCATCACTACTCGACACTGTCTGTATAACGACCCTCATTTTTCCATTCTATATTTTTTCAATATTAAATGCCCAAACAATATAATTAAAACTTAATGATCAAACTTTAATCAACAATTGTTAAGTGTTAAGAGTTAGAAAACATATTAATTAACTTTGTGCAATAATTGACAAGTTAATAAAAGATGAAAATAATAAACTGTTAGTCGACACTCGCTACTAATTAAAATTTATGCATTTATGTAATATTATAACTAATAACCTGTAAGTAATAAATAAAAAGTGACATTTATATAAATAATAAAACAATTGGGAACTAAATATATACAAGTCATGAATTAGTAAAAAGAAAATAATACTTATCAATGTAGTAAATGTAAAAATAATAATAGTAATAATAATGAGACTAAAGAATCTTAAACCATTACATCCTTATGTTGACTAAAAATAAGGTATAAACTAGTACCACCTATTGTTGACTAAAAAAAAAAAATTATAAAACTCATTTTATCAACTTTATTTTCACTATAAATAGCACCCATTTGTTTCATTTCAACTCACACCTCAAAACACACTCTCAACTTGAAAGAAACTCTCCCAAGTCTCAGCAACTATTTTTTTGTAAGTCCCCTAATTAATTTATATAGTTTTTATTAAGTTTTTATATAGTTTTATGCTAGTTTTTATGTTAAAAACTAATTAAATACGAAATTAATTTTAATAAAAAATGTAAATACATGATAATTAGTGTTAAGTATCCTAATGTCTATAAAAATTAGTTTCATGAATTATAAAGTCGGAATAGTATTTATTAAAAATCAAAAACTGATTTTTTTTATAAACCGAAATACATAAATGATTTTTATTAAATAGTAAACGAATTTTTTTGTAAAATTTTATTTTAGTCGCTTGCTATATCATATGTAAGGGTAATTATAAATTTTTTTTATAATTAAATTCGCATGTTTAATATTTAATTTGAATTTTCTTCTGAAAACGCTACAGTACCCGATTAAACTGTTTTTTATAATAAAATGAAATTACATGTTACAGCAGGTTTTTAACCATGATAACTATTAAAAACTACTTAATAACTATTAATAAAGTTATAAAAATATTTGTAGAATTAATGGTTATGTATTTCTATTTAATTTTTTTTATTAAAACTAAAAACTACACAATAGTATGATTAAATAGTTAAACTATTTATATAAATGTATAAATAATTTTTCTGACTTTGTTGTAACATTATAAGCATAGAAAAAATATTGGTTGAATTAATTTGGTTCATTTAATAATTAATTCTTTATAAACTTTGTATTATTACAAACCGAAAGGAAAATGGAAAATAAATACTTAAACACCATAACAAAAATCTATAAATTTTTCTTAAGCTTATTTTGATCAGTAGAACATAAGAAAAATATAAAATGTGATGTTTAATTTGTTTACCTATTTATTTACATTTTAGCTATTAAAACAATAATAAAAAGTGTTATTTAATACACAAAACTTAATATTAATGTGTATAAAAATTTTATTATGTTTTATACATATTACCTACTGATATTAAATCAATATTACACTTGTTAATATTATTAGATAATTAATTGATGCTATTATTGATCTAAAACAAAATTTAAAATAAATATATATATATGTATCCTTACATATATATAATATTTATATATATTGAAACACTTATAAGTAAAATAACTAAAGTGTTGTATTCCTATACACACCTAAAAACATATTGGATCGGTATATTAGACTTGTATAGATCTTAAACTTTCTCGATGTGGATGGAAGCTCGAAAGTCTTAGGTGGAGGGTCTGGATTGACCAATTTAACGGATCCTAGTGCTCAGAAACCTAATGACCTGAAAAGTCCATTTTAAATTGAAAGTGGGTAGATTGGAAGCTTGTCTAATATGCAAAAGCCTTTCCAAAACGATAAACAATCTTTAAACTTACTACACACGAAAATACTTAAACTTATCTTCATACGGGCAAAACATCTAAACTATTCTCAACTTATTCTTAGGTTGACTTATCTTGTGCTTCGATCATCCATACATTCTCTTTAAGGACTACCTTACTTCATCGAATTACTAAGGTGATTTTTATAGCCCCACTTTACTTGAGCTCAATTTACTTTTTATACTTATTGGGGTGAGACACATGCTGCTTTTACTATTTACAATTTAGACACAAGTACCAACTAAAACTATGCTATACCCGGCTATGTCCGACTAAGTCCCTACAGTGATATTTTTAGGTGCTGCGGCATGCTTAGTTATTGGGGGTAGGCCTATCGGGAGTAACGTCCCCGATACATTTGATGTTATCTTTGTATTGCTTGATAATGAAATTAAACCGACAAGTAGAACTAACTTGTCATGGGGCAAACTTGAACGTTTAGTCTAAATATCACGCACTGGCATAACTTTTCGATCCTGCGGGAGATCAACCTTACAAATTAAATCTTGTGGTCTAAAACAAACGGTCAAACTTATTTGTTAAACCTATGAACTTCACTCAACCTTTTGGTTGACACTTTAGCATGTTTTTGTCTCAGGTGCTGTTTGATTCAAGCTCTTATACTTACTGCTTATGTGATGCTACTTGGACATAGGATCAAGAGATATCGCATTTATTACTTCTGCATGTGAACATTTCCATTATTGTTATTCCTATCATTGTAACTACGTTTCATTTTCCGCTGCGTGCTCAATAAAGTTTGTTTTATCATTTAGTATTGTTCTCGTATATTATAATATGTTGGTTGATTTGATATTAAGTCACATTTCACCCAGGCCCTAACTGGGGGTGTGACAGATTGGTATCAGAGCAAACCAGGCTGTTATAGAGAACCAGGATTGCATTTTTATGTGTGCCTTACTTGTTAGCTAGGGTGCCTTAGCAATCTAGGAAACTATAACCTTTCCTGCCTTAGACTTAAAGCACTTAGGATTGTCGTATAATCTTAACAATTATGCTTTAATAAACTTGACTCAAAGATTCTAATCAAGGTCTCTTTCCTAATAATAGGATGTCAAGCTCAAGCGTTAACAAGCCCAACAAAGCAACTCACAACCCTACCACCGAAGTAGGTGTTGGACACTCTTCAACTTCGAGACCAGTTCGAAGTCCTCTTTATAGTCCTGCTTCACCACCGCTGAATTATAGCCCGAATACTATTTTAGATTCACATGGGTCTCCTCAATACTACCCAACTCCGAGAACCCAAGATAAGGGAAAACGGCATGAAGAAGTTGGTCCATCAAGGAAGAGAGCCCGATCTCCTTTTTATGATGGTCCTAAGTATGAAATCATGAGATTACGAAACGATACCGAGAGAAACATTGGAGGTCTACTTCGCCACATGGAAAGAGTGGATCGTCGAATAAAGAAACTTATGAAAGAAAACATCGAGCTAAGAAAGGAGTTGCTGATGCTAAAGTGCGAGGAAGAACGCAACACTCGCTGGGGAAAGCAATCACTTGCTTACCTCAAGGAGGATGTTGATGTCCGAATGAAAATGGAGAAAGGTCGAGTCGACGAACAACTTGCCATAAGAGAGTACAACACTAATGCCGTAAACAGTCGTGTTACCAACCTTTATGACAACTTCGAGTATCTCTATGAGAAACAAAAGACGAAAAATGAGAAAGTTGAGGAGTTTATGAAGAAGGTTGGAGACGAAATATGAAGACTACTTCAATCTTAATATTTCCTAGTTATTTTTCCTATTTTCCATCTATGTAAAGGCTGTGCCTTAAACAATTTCTATTTCCGAATCGTGTAATAAAGGCTTATTTAATGCCTCGTTCTAATAATATAAAGTGTTTTATTAATATCATGCGATATCAATACTTTAGTTTATTCATACTTGTGATTACTCAAACTTATAACTTGTTAAACTTATCAAACATATGTTCACTTTTATGTAGTGACATCATGGTTCGTTCAGCTGCACCTACCGTTAACAACGTTGTGTTAACTACTGAGCAATTCCAACAGTTACTCGCTGCTGCCCAAGGCAACGCCCAAGCTAATCATGCTAATACTCAACCAAAACCTTGTTCCTACAAGGACTTTACAAACTGTCACCCTCCCTCTTTTAAGGGAAACGAAGAAGCTGTCGAACTAGTTCGTTGGTTCGAAAAGATGGAATCTATTTTCCGTATTTGCAACTGTGGTGATGATGATCGAGTAAAGTATGCCACTAGCTCGTTGGGTGGTAATGCTTTAACTTGGTGGACTGCTTATGCCAAGTCCGTAGGAATTGATAATGCTAATGCAATTCCATGGGACGAACTCAAAAGTATGATGGTCAACAAATTCTGCCCAAGGAGTCAAGTTCAGAAGCTTGAAGCTGAGTTCTGGGAACTCAGGGTCAAGGGTACTGACATTGAGAATTATACCAATCGTTATCTGGAGCTTTCTACTCTATGTCCTGAAATGTTTCCTACTGAAGCTAGAAGAATTGAGCGGTATATTGAAGGTCTTCCCGAGGATGTTCAAGGGAATGTTATTGCTGCTGAGAAGGTTACTTTGGATGCTGTGATTCTCATGGCACAAAATCTCATGTTGGCCAAGAGAAGAAGGGCGTCGGCCAATAAGCAAGTTGAAACCAAGGGTAATGATGGTAAGAGGAAGTTTGAGCCGTCTCAAGGTTCAACTCAGAATGTTAGTAAAAAGCTTATGGATAGTACAAGGACGAATTATAAGGGCACTTATCCTTTTTGTGTTCGTTGTGAAAGGCATCACCCGGGGCAGTGCACTGCCACTTGTTCGTTGTGTAAGAAAGTGGGACACGTAGCTAAGACGTGTAGGACTCCTCCAAAGAATAAATCTATTGTTCCTGCCAAAGCTCCTCCTACTTGTTATACTTGTGGGGAAAAGGGACACATTAGTCCAAATTGCCCTAAGAAGAGAGATAATCCTGCTACTAGAGCCAATACTACTGCTGCAAAGGGTCGTGCATTTGTTATTACTGCTGCTGAAGTCCGAGATGAAGATGAGGTCATCACGGGTACGTATCTCGTCAATAATTGCTACGCAACTATTTTATTCGATACTGGTGCCGACCGAAGTTACGTATCTAATGAATTTTGTACCCTATTTACTGAAAAGCCTCAACCCTTAGAAACTAAACGATTAGTAGAAGTAGCCAATGGAAAGATCATGAAAGTTGATAAAATTTATAAAAACTGCAACCTAATCTTAGCCAGCAAAGAATTTAAGATAGACCTTTTGCCGGTCGAGCTAGGAAGTTTCGATGTCGTAGTTGGAATGGATTGGTTACGTCCATTAAGAGCTGCGATCATGTGTTACGATAAAACCGTTCATGTTCCATTAGGAAATGGAGAGACTCTTATTATCCAAGGTGAAAAGAGTGGTTCCAATCTCAATATTATCTCCTGTATTAAAACCCGCAAATACCTTATGAAAGGTTATCCAGCTATTCTAGCCCACGTTAATCTGATTGAATCGAAAGAGAAGCGAATTGAAGATGTACCAGTAGTTAAAGACTTTCCCGATGTGTTTCCCGAAGATCTTCCGGGTATTCCACCTCCTCGACAAGTTGAATTCCAAATTGATTTAACTCCTGGTGCTGCTCCTGTTGCTAAAGCACCATACCGTTTAGCACCTTCCGAAATGAAGGAATTATCCAACCAACTCCAAGAACTATTGGATAAAGGTTTCATTCGTCCAAGCTCGTCCCCTTGGGGAGCTCCTATTCTGTTTGTTAAAAAGAAGGATGGTACATTAAGGATGTGCATTGATTACCGCGAACTTAACAAGCTTACTATCAAGAACCGTTATCCGTTGCCACGTATTGATGATCTATTTGACCAACTTCAAGGGTCAAGTGTTTATTCAAAGATTGATTTAAGATCCGGTTATCACCAACTCAAGGTCGAGGAATCCGATATTCCTAAGACTGCTTTTCGCACTCGTTATGGGCACTATGAATTCTGTGTCATGCCTTTTGGTTTAACTAATGCTCCTGCCGTGTTCATGGACCTCATGAATCGTGTTTGTAAGCCGTATCTTGACAAATTTGTCATCGTATTCATTGACGACATCTTGATCTATTCGAAGAATGAGAAAGAGCATGAGCAACATTTGCGCATGATTCTTGAACTCTTACGAAAGGAACAACTTTATGCTAAATTTTCTAAGTGCGAGTTTTGGCTCAAAACCGTACAATTTCTCGGACATGTTGTTGATAGAAACGGAATACATGTCGATCCAGCTAAGATTACTGCTATTCAGAACTGGGAGATACCAAAGACTGCAAAGCATATTCGTCAATTTTTGGGACTTGCCGGTTACTATCGAAGGTTTATAAAAGATTTTTCTCTCATTGCCAAACCTCTTACAAAGCTGACTCAAAAAGGGAAGAAATTTGAGTGGTCCGAAGAACAGGAATCTGCTTTCAAAATTCTGAAGGAGAAGTTGACCACAGCCCCGATTCTTTCTTTACCTGAAGGTACCGACGACTTTGTTGTTTACTGCGATGCCTCAAAGCATGGCTTTGGTTGTGTTTTAATGCAACGAGAGAAGGTTATCGCCTATGCATCTAGACAGTTGAAGAAACATGAAGTAAACTATACCACACATGACCTAGAGTTAGGTGCCGTGGTATTTGCATTAAAGATATGGAGACATTATCTCTATGGTAATCACTTTACGGTGTACACTGACCATAAAAGTCTTCGACACATCTTTGATCAAAAACAGCTGAATATGAGGCAAAGTCGATGGCTCGAGACATTGAACGATTATTATTGTGAGCTGAAATATCATCCTGGCAAGGCGAATGTAGTTGCCGATGCCCTTAGTCGAAAAGACGATATTAAACGTGTTCGTGCTTTAAACCTAAAAATCAAATCGAATCTTATTTCACGAATCTGTGAAGCTCAATTGGAAGCTATTAGACCGACACTTATCGAAGGTGAAGGACCTATTGGTTTTGAGAACCAACTTCAAGTGAAAGCTAATGGTACACGGTACTTTGGCAATAGAATCTGGGTTCCTCGTTTTGGTAATCTTCGCGAACTAGTCTTGGATGAAGCACATAAGACTAGATATTCTATCCATCCCAGTTCCAGTAAGATGTATCACGATGTGAAGGAATTCTACTGGTGGCCTAACATGAAAGCCGATATTGCTACTTATGTTAGTAAGTGTCTCACTTGTTTGAAAGTCAAGGCCGAACATCAAAAGCCTTCTGGTCTGTTGACACAACCCGACATTCCGCAGTGGAAGTGGGAAGGTATCACTATGGACTTCGTTACTAAGTTACCTAAGACTTCGAACGGTAACGATACTATTTGGGTCGTAGTTGATCGTCTTACTAAATCTGCACATTTCATACCGATCAAGGAAACCGACAAGATGGAGAGATTAGCACAGCTTTATATTAAAGAAATCGTCTCACGTCATGGTGTTCCTATCTCGATCATTTCTGATCGCGATAGTCGATTTGTTTCTAGATTTTGGAAAACTTTACAATCTGCTCTTGGAACTCAACTCGACATGAGTACAGCTTATCATCCGCAAACCGATGGTCAAAGTGAACGAACCATTCAAACTATGGAGGATATGCTACGTGCTTGTGCAATCGATTTCGGCAAAGGATGGGATAGACATCTACCTTTGGTTGAATTTTCTTATAATAACAGTTATCACTCCAGCATTAAGGCTGCACCTTTTGAAGCTTTATATGGACGGAAGTGTAGATCCCCTTTGTGTTGGGATGAACTTGAGGACAGACATTTAACTGGTCCTGAAATTATTCACGAAACTACCGAAAAGATCGTTCAAATCAAGCAACGTTTAGAAACTGCCCGTAGCCGACAGAAAAGCTATGCCAATAAGAAACGAAAAGACATCGAATACCAAGTTGGAGATAAAGTCATGTTGAAAGTATCCCCTTGGAAAGGTGTTGTCCGCTTCGGTAAGCGAAGTAAACTCAGTCCACGATATGTTGGACCATTCACAATCACTGAAAGAGTCGGTCCCGTGGCATACCGATTAGAACTGCCAACCGAACTTAGTCAAGTACATGATGTGTTTCATGTCTCAAATCTTAAACGGTGTCTTGCCGATGACACACTCGTTATTCCTCTGGATGATGTCCGCATTGATGAGCAAATGCACTTCGTTGAAGAACCTATAGAAATCATGGAAGGAGAGGTCAAACAAACGCGTAAAAGCAATATACCTATCGTTAAAGTCCGGTGGAATTCGCGTAGAGGCCCCGAATATACCTGGGAACGCAAAGACCATATGAAACGGAAATATCCCCATCTCTTCTCAACTGCTGATGCAAACGAGAAAACTACCTAAAAACTTCGGGACGAAGTTTTCAATAACGGGGAGGTACTATAACGACCCTCATTTTTCCATTCTATATTTTTTCAATATTAAATGCCCAAACAATATAATTAAAACTTAATGATCAAACTTTAATCAACAATTGTTAAGTGTTAAGAGTTAGAAAACATATTAATTAACTTTGTGCAATAATTGACAAGTTAATAAAAGATGAAAATAATAAACTGTTAGTCGACACTCGCTACTAATTAAAATTTATGCATTTATGTAATATTATAACTAATAACCTGTAAGTAATAAATAAAAAGTGACATTTATATAAATAATAAAACAATTGGGAACTAAATATATACAAGTCATGAATTAGTAAAAAGAAAATAATACTTATCAATGTAGTAAATGTAAAAATAATAATAGTAATAATAATGAGACTAAAGAATCTTAAACCATTACATCCTTATGTTGACTAAAAATAAGATATAAACTAGTACCACCTATTGTTGACTAAAAAAAAAAAATTATAAAACTCATTTTATCAACTTTATTTTCACTATAAATAGCACCCATTTGTTTCATTTCAACTCACACCTCAAAACACACTCTCAACTTGAAAGAAACTCTCCCAAGTCTCAGCAACTATTTTTTTGTAAGTCCCCTAATTAATTTATATAGTTTTTATTAAGTTTTTATATAGTTTTATGCTAGTTTTTATGTTAAAAACTAATTAAATACGAAATTAATTTTAATAAAAAATGTAAATACATGATAATTAGTGTTAAGTATCCTAATGTCTATAAAAATTAGTTTCATGAATTATAAAGTCGGAATAGTATTTATTAAAAATCAAAAACTGATTTTTTTTATAAACCGAAATACATAAATGATTTTTATTAAATAGTAAACGAATTTTTTTGTAAAATTTTATTTTAGTCGCTTGCTATATCATATGTAAGGGTAATTATAAATTTTTTTATAATTAAATTCGCATGTTTAATATTTAATTTGAATTTTCTTCTGAAAACGCTACAGTACCCGATTAAACTGTTTTTTATAATAAAATGAAATTACATGTTACAGCAGGTTTTTAACCATGATAACTATTAAAAACTACTTAATAACTATTAATAAAGTTATAAAAATATTTGTAGAATTAATGGTTATGTATTTCTATTTAATTTTTTTTATTAAAACTAAAAACTACACAATAGTATGATTAAATAGTTAAACTATTTATATAAATGTATAAATAATTTTTCTGACTTTGTTGTAACATTATAAGCATAGAAAAAATATTGGTTGAATTAATTTGGTTCATTTAATAATTAATTCTTTATAAACTTTGTATTATTACAAACCGAAAGGAAAATGGAAAATAAATACTTAAACACCATAACAAAAATCTATAAATTTTTCTTAAGCTTATTTTGATCAGTAGAACATAAGAAAAATATAAAATGTGATGTTTAATTTGTTTACCTATTTATTTACATTTTAGCTATTAAAGCAATAATAAAAAGTGTTATTTAATACACAAAACTTAATATTAATGTGTATAAAAATTTTATTATGTTTTATACATATTACCTACTGATATTAAATCAATATTACACTTGTTAATATTATTAGATAATTAATTGATGCTATTATTGATCTAAAACAAAATTTAAAATAAATATATATATGTATCCTTACATATATATAATATTTATATATATTGAAACACTTATAAGTAAAATAACTAAAGTGTTGTATTCCTATACACACCTAAAAACATATTGGATCGGTATATTAGACTTGTATAGATCTTAAACTTTCTCGATGTGGATGGAAGCTCGAAAGTCTTAGGTGGAGGGTCTGGATTGACCAATTTAACGGATCCTAGTGCTCAGAAACCTAATGACCTGAAAAGTCCATTTTAAATTGAAAGTGGGTAGATTGGAAGCTTGTCTAATATGCAAAAGCCTTTCCAAAACGATAAACAATCTTTAAACTTACTACACACGAAAATACTTAAACTTATCTTCATACGGGCAAAACATCTAAACTATTCTCAACTTATTCTTAGGTTGACTTATCTTGTGCTTCGATCATCCATACATTCTCTTTAAGGACTACCTTACTTCATCGAATTACTAAGGTGATTTTTATAGCCCCACTTTACTTGAGCTCAATTTACTTTTTATACTTATTGGGGTGAGACACATGCTGCTTTTACTATTTACAATTTAGACACAAGTACCAACTAAAACTATGCTATACCCGGCTATGTCCGACTAAGTCCCTACAGTGATATTTTTAGGTGCTGCGGCATGCTTAGTTATTGGGGGTAGGCCTATCGGGAGTAACGTCCCCGATACATTTGATGTTATCTTTGTATTGCTTGATAATGAAATTAAACCGACAAGTAGAACTAACTTGTCATGGGGCAAACTTGAATGTTTAGTCTAAATATCACGCACTGGCATAACTTTTTGATCCTGCGGGAGATCAACCTTACAAATTAAATCTTGTGGTCTAAAACAAACGGTCAAACTTATTTGTTAAACCTATGAACTTCACTCAACCTTTTGGTTGACACTTTAGCATGTTTTTGTCTCAGGTGCTGTTTGATTCAAGCTCTTATACTTACTGCTTATGTGATGCTACTTGGACATAGGATCAAGAGATATCGCATTTATTACTTCTGCATGTGAACATTTCCATTATTGTTATTCCTATCATTGTAACTACGTTTCATTTTCCGCTGCGTGCTCAATAAAGTTTGTTTTATCATTTAGTATTGTTCTCGTATATTATAATATGTTGGTTGATTTGATATTAAGTCACATTTCACCCAGGCCCTAACTGGGGGTGTGACAGTCTGTCACCACCAAACACTACTTGTCACTACTAAGACACCACTTGAACACACTCGTCATCTCATACCACTACTCAGTACTGTTTATCACTGATAACTACTACTCAAAGCCGCCTCTCACTGCTAGTCACGACTGATCACTGCTTGTCACTGATTGTCATTACTAAATACTACTTACTACTACCCCTTGCTACTTGCTACAACTCAATACTACTCATTACTGCTTACCACTACTAAGTACTACTCGACACTACCAACACCTCCGCGTTTTACTACTCGCTAATGTGCATCACAACTCATTTCTGATACGTCTTTAGAGGAGGAATTCCTGATAACCGCCCGCACAATACGTAGTAGATATTGTCCACTCGATTACCAACTTACCTGTCATTCAGCCATCCGCCGTCCATGATTTTGTTTTCCAACACGAGCCTACCGACTGAAGACCATTATGCCTTATTGGGTGCATTAGAGTACATGTGCATATACTTATGACGTGAGCATGCTATCTAACAACTTATACGTCACTACTATCATCACTGATTATCACAACCCATCGCTACTTATCGCTAACGCCACCACTCATTGCTGCTAGTAATACTACCCGTTACCATATCCCTCATCATTTTTCCAACATACTATTCTTAAGCGACAATCATTTTCATTATACCCACAAACATTACCAACCAACTTTGAACACATCGACGCGAACTACACTTCATCTGTTCCTGCGAGACACACCCGTCTGGGAGTTTGTACCAACCCTTTTCAATTAAATATCAGATTTTGTTTGAGTTGCCATTACACCTTGTTCATTTTCGTTTTCCATGAAAATCATCACGTTCTCGCTCATCAACCATAATGTTTATATATGCTATCAACACCGGTGCTGAGAGGAGCTTTAACGCTAGAGAAATTGGTCACGACGTTTATAAACATGTACTTTCCTTAGACAACGTGTACTCTATAAAACTATTAAACTGGAAAGTTTTAACTTAGTGGTTGAAACAAACTGGTTATATGACGATACAACCGAGGCAACTACGACCAGAAGACTATTCGAATTTATTTCACCGACGATAATAGTATACGAAGAAGAGATCAGTACACCGTCACGTTACACTAATTACTCGGAGGTCCAGAAGTACAGGAGATGAGAATATCTCGCAATTCTGGCACATGTGAGTAAAGATGAGCTGATATTTAAGAGACCCGAATATTTCCCAACTATTAAAGATTGTCCTTAGGTTACACGTCCACCTCACCGTGAAGTCGAATTTCGGATTAATTTAGTGCCAGCAGCTGCACCCGTTACGCGTACAATATACTCATTTGCACCTTTAGAACTACAAGAGCTTCCCATAGTGAAGAACATCAGAGTTGTAATGCCCTAGTTTGTGACCGGTACTAGAAGGTGGGTCACATAATCGTGAATTTCCAAGTTGGAACTCCGATCTTGTTTGTCAGAAAGAAGGATGGCTCGATGAGATTGTGCATCGACCACAGAGAATTGAACAAGTTGACAATCAAGAATCGGTATCCTCTACTGAGGATTGATGACTCATTTGATCAGCTACAGGGATCTAGTTATTATTCGAAGATTGATTTGAGATTCGGGTATCACCAATTGAGAGCCAAAGAAACTGATGTCCCGAAGACAGCGTTTAAAACACGTCATGGACATCATGAGTTTACAGTGATGCCGTTTGGTTTGACGAACGCACCAGCAGTGTTCATGGACCTCATGAACCATGTGTGTAAGCCATACCTAGATAAATTCGTCATTGTGTTTATTGATGATATATTGGTGTACTCCAAGAACAGAGAAGAGCACAAGCATCATCTACGTTCGATATTGACTATGCTTAGAGAAGAGCAGTTGTATGCAAAGTTCTCTAAGTATGACTTTTGGTTACCAGAAGTACAATTTCTTGGCCATGTTGTAAGGGCCAATGGAATACAGGTCGATCCAGCAAAAATTGAGTCGGTTAAGAATTGGGAAACTCCAAAGACACCAACTCAGATTCGGAAATTTTTGGGTTTAGCCGGTTACTATAGGAGATTCATTGAAGGATTCTCTAAGATCGCCCGACCATTAACTGCGTTGACTCATAAGGGCAAGAACTTTGAGTGGTCAGAACCGCAAGAGACTGCATTTCAGTTGTTGAAGGAAAAAGTTAACAACTGCACCAGTATTGTCTCTACCCGAGGAAAGTGAAGATTTTGTTGTTTATTGTGATGCCTCACGTCAAGGAATGGGTTGCGTGTTTATGCAACGAAACAAGGTTATTGCTTATGGATCGCGTAAGTTAAAGATTCACTAGCAGAACTACACTATGCACGACCTTGAGTTAGGAGCTGTTGTCTTTGCACTTAAAATGTGGAGACACTACCTGTTTGGAACCAAGTTCACTATCTTCACTGACCATAAGAGTTTATATCACATATTCGATCAGAAGCAGCTCAACATGAGACAACAACGTTGGATGGAACTACTTAACGATTATAACTGCGAACTTCAATACCATCTGGGCAAGGCGAATGTTGTGGCACATGCCTTAAGCAGAAAGGAGCGAGAGAAAACTCTTAGGGTTAAAGCGCTTAACATAGTTGTCCGTACAAATCTCACATCACAAATCCGCGAAGCACAACAAGAAGCCATGAAACAAGAGAATGTTGATGTTGAATTTCTCAAAGGGATGGATAAGAAGTTTGACATCAAGGAGGATGGAACACGGTATTTTGCTAATCGAATTTGGGTACCAAAGTTTGGTGGATTGAGAGAACTAGTGTTGGAGGAAGCACACAAGTCGAGATACTCAATTCATCCGGGATCAGATAAGATGTACCAGGATTTGAAGGCATTTTATTGGTGGCCGAATTTGAAAGCTGAGACAATCGCTCCAAATCCATATGGACAAACACGTCATTCATCGATTTCATTGCGAGGTATTTGACCTCTATATGATACGTTTTGTAAACATTGCATTCTTTTGAAAAGGCACACCATAAATGAATATTTAAATCAAAGGTTTTTGACATCTGATAATTTCTACATATAGACAATCACCATAAATAATAGTTTACAACAGTACTTCCGTTGACAATTTAGTCAAAATAAGATACATGGTGATGATTTGGTGAATGCAATGTTTTCTTGAAAAATATGCCATGTAAGACTCCATGCACATAGCTTGTCTAACATATAAGCAAACAGCGGAAGACTTCTAGGGAACCTGAGAATAAACATGCTAACAAGTGTCAACACAAAGGTTGGTGAGTTCATAGTTTTAATGTTTTGCATAATCTGTACATAAAGGTGGATCACAAGATTTCAGTTGTTTCATCCAGAAATGTTTATCAAAATATTCTACGAAATTGAGCACCCTTGTAACTAAACTATAACGTTATAATAAGTACCCCTATTTTAACATACATGCAACCAACATGTACAATACATGCAAACCAACGTGTACTAAACTCAAATAGCATACGTCTATTTTATAGTTCAGGCTAGGGTTTCTATACCTGGAACAGACGGGGATGTCAAGCCCTATGGATCCATATACTACTACTCACGCCCACCAGTTCTTATAACCGGCAGTTACTAGTTACCAAAGCTAAGGGATTTTCGGTTCAAACTCAGTGTAGAATTTAGTATGTACTTGTATCCATTTTGTTTAAAATAAAGTGCATGTATTCTCAGCCCAAAAATATAGATTGCAAAAGCAATTAAAAAGGGAGCAAATGAAACTCACCTTAGCAGCATATAAAGTCGTTCACCAAAATGTGACCGAAACTCGGATTACCAAATAACCGTAGATCTCAACCTAGAGAACATATGTTGGTCAATAAATGTCTATCAAGCTAGGTCAGGTCATAGTGAATCACAATCCTAATGCTTGAGATCGACATACAAAAGTTATCCAAAGTCGTTTCAAAAAGTCAATTTTGACAATAGTTCAACAAAACGAGATGTACCTTATATAAGGATTCATTTACTCGGTTGGTAATATTCAAAAATCCAATTTATCAATCTTACAAACAAGTTGTTTAAATATTAATTGCAGATTCAAAAGAAATTCTAATTAACGTCAATCATAATTCAGTTGATCATATCTTTTAATCCGTTCATCGAAACTATTCGATATCTAAATGAAAAGTTATTGATGTTTCGCCAGCTTTCCAAAAACATGTATATCATATACCTTTTACCAGTAATATATGTATTTAATTCGTGATCTATTATAAACTGTTTAACGATGAAATTTAGCATATACGTATGTATAAATATATATACTCGAGCACTAGACATGGATACACAATTAATATATAAAAGATAAAATATGAGTGCTTACGTATCAATATTGAGATTCAATACTGTAGGAAAGTACGTAGATGTAACGGAGATGATAAACACTAGGTTTGATTCATAAATATACCCCCGAACATTACCCATAATTTCCTTAGCTCTATCCCGCTCGAAAACATATTTTGAAAGTGACACGCACATGACCTCGTCGTAGTATTTTAAATAATAATACTCATACTACTAATAATAAGATTAATAATAATATTAATCTTTAATAATAATAATAATAATAATAATAATAATAATAATAAATATAATTAATAATATGTTACGGAGTAATATTGTTATATGTATGTGTAAACCGAGCCACAGATCGAGCAATTTATAGTACTTGGCCTGTCCCTGGTTGCCATGCGATCGCATGGCTTTCCAGGCTTATACCCATGCGATCGCATGGGTGAGTTTTACAGCTCACATTATTTTAACTTTTTGTTTGTCGACAAATTAAATAAATATAAATATAATATATATAATATATATAATTAATTATATATTATATTAAATTCACGTGCATAGTTGACTTGTAATTTTTATTCCGATAAGTCGTACGTCATCACTCGACTTATGTCCCGGTTCCGATTTTTTGAATGTCCTTTCGTACCTTTAGAAAACTTGTATTTTACGTTTCGTGTTACGTACCTTTGTCAAAATATAGCCTTAAGTTATCCATAAACTATACCACTCAAAGTATATCTTAAACTTTCGAGTGTTTTGGTCATTTTCTTCTATAAATCATCGTCTCGTAGTACATACATATACATATATACATTTTCATTTTGAAATAGTGTTTTACTGTAGCAAAGTTACTGTAGCAAAGTTTTTTTACTGTAGCAAATAGTGATTTTCGAAAACACTGTAACTTTTCGGGTATTGTAGTAATTCGAAAATGCTGTAGCAAATTAGTGTTTTACTGGTTCATCTTAAACGTTTTAGTTAACTTATCTAAATATCAATCAAATCAATAATCGAATGTTACTATCGTTTACTAAATAACTTGAAATCATATATATTCAAATAGATATATAAACCAATAAGTTTAATGTACGGTATCATGCAATTAAAACTTTGTTACGTTTTCAAGTTATAGTATATATATATATATCTATTTACATATAATGGTTCGCGAATCGTTGAGAACAACCGAAGGGTATTTGAATAGTTCAAAAATTTTGAGATTCGATTTTACAGACTTTGCTTATCGTGTCGGAAACGTTAAATCATTTAAAGATAAAGTTTAAATTTGGTCAAAAATTTTCGGGTTGTCACAGTACCTACCCGTTAAAGAAATTTCATCCTGAAATTTGAGTGAGGTCGTCATGGCTAACAATAAAAATGTTTTCATGATGAATATGAGTTGGTAAATAGAATTTTATCACCATTGAATAATACGGATAAAACAATCCGATTACTCGAAGCGTATGAGAGAAGTTATCGTAATAGAGTGAAATGGAGAATAGAGATTCGTCTTATCTCTTGATGTAGTAACGATTGATTTCCGGAATTTAAGGAATAGAAAATCTTCATAATTTAAATTAGATTTGATTCTTTGGAATTTAAGGAAATTAGGATTTCCTTTGATTAAATGCGTAATCTGCCTCGATTACTATGTCTGATATTTTGCTATAAATTGACCTCTTCCGTTTCATTTATTTTCACCACTCCTATAATCTTTTTTTCTTATTTCATACTTACAAAAGATTTGTGAAAATGCTTCATCCAGTTCTGATTCTTGATATTTTCTTGGCTATCATATCATTCATTCTTCTTTTTCATCTGCCACCAGAGGAGGTTATTTTCTTCTACTATTACCTTGGGGTTATATTGTTTTTCATTCTCCCGTGTCTTTATATTGCTATACGCATTGATATACACGGTTTGTAATTTCGGGGTTGTTTTCGGGCTTTATATTTTCCATTATATTTCGGAGCTTCATGCTTTCGTTTTCTCTTCCCGACTTTAAGTCAAGCGAATAATGGTCCAAAATTCGTAGGTATGAATTTCGGAATGAACATAATTAATGTTCTAAGAAAGAAACGGTAATGGCACAATCTGACTTGTCAAATTACCAGAATACCTCAAAAAGGACCGAATCATCAAAAAAAATATTTTCTTGATATGTTTAGAGGTTAAATAGAATGAAAGAGTTATGTAACATGGTTTATGATGAGGGTATGATCTGTGAACCTTTATCACGTTCCATTAGAAACTCAGCATGACTTACTGTAGTATAATCACGTTGATCAAATGTCATTATATTATACTAACTCATGCTTCAATTCCCAACATTATTTCAAAACATCTATTTTTCGAATTTTTCAGATTTTAGAAGCTAAAATAGTTTCTTTTATGATGTAACACAGATAGCGCGAAGAGATGAATGATTTCAGATAAGAATGGTTATAAGAAAATATCTTCAGAAATATGGAGGATATTTATAATGGAAGATACGATGATATCTTAGAATATTTAAGATAAGATGATGATGAAGAATATTGTCCGCAAAGGTTTTAGAGTAAGGAGCAAGGTATTTGCTAAGGATTTCAGCAGACACTGAATCATTTGTATTCTTTGAAGGTAGATTTCATCTTTGTGATTTATCCACAGCCTCCTTCATGGTCTGCTCAATCCGTTTTCCAGTTCCAAACCTTCTCTTTTTCTCAGCTTTACCACCATACTATTCTTTATCATCAAACTTTTGATTGTTAAGGTCGTTTACAGTTTTTGCTGCTTCATCCGCATTTTTTCCAAAATTCGGAGAACTAGTTTCGTAGTTCGGGGTGTTTTTCAGAAACTTCACATTCGAAGTAAGTCTAGGAGATAGACATTATATGTATATATATAACTGTTGGCGTATAATTGCTGCGAGATTTGAAATACTGATTGCTAATTCTCGGTAGTTGGTATGGCAATTACCGTTACAAGATGTGGATGAGTACATGATAGGGTTTCAATGAACAATTATAATGGTTTTTCGGAGAGACTTTAAGTCATAGATTAATGAATTTTCTGGTACATTTACTGTTAATGTGGTGAAACATGAAAGGTTCCCCAGTAACAAAAACGTATATGCCAAAGTTACAAGTCTGAAAGGTCGTCATTGACTGGTTGAACGATTGATAATACTGGATACTTTTGAAAAGGAATTGCAAGGTTATTTTCGGAAAAAACAATGCTAATGGATCTTGCACAGATTTAAGGTCAAAGTATAGCTTTGAAAGATGTAGAGATCTAAGAATGATGTCACCGGTTCAGAGTTATGACTTGGATTCTAATCCGTCAATATCAGAATATGTAATTGAATTTGTATGAAAACGATTGTATATCGTTGTGAGCATTGTTAATATTTTTTGAATCAAAGTTGAAGAATGTACAGTGTAACATATTAATTTCGAACTTATATATTTCCCGGGTATTACCTACCCGTTAAAGATTTCACAATTAATACTTTGTACAAAAGAATTTTTACTACCGTCTTTATGAAAATATATGTATGTATATTTTCTTCAGATATAACACAGATTTAATGAGTTAATATCATATTAAGCTCATTTAATTTTCGGCTTGATTTAGAAATGATTAATCTCTAAAATATTAAAGATTACATAATCTTTGCGGAGTATTTTGCTAATGTAATCGATACTTCATTATTTATTCTTATTCCTCGGTGAAGGATGTTGATGATCGTGGAATTTTTGTGAACCTTACAAGGCACAGATGATGTTTTCTGGAAAGTTTCGAGTACATCGAAAATGAAAATGTAAAATCAATAATGTAATTGAATAATACACTTGGTTTATTATGAAATGGAATTCATTAAGTTGAAACAGAGATTGTAGTTAACAATGGTTAAGTTGTTAAGGAAGGATGTACATCATTGCATATTAGTAATATGAACTAACCGAGTAGTACCTACCAGTTAAGATTCACACGTAATAGCTTAGTACGAAAAGATTTATTTTGATTTCAAAATTCATATATATTAAATATACATAAAATTTCTTCAGGGGAAATGAGTTAATACTTCATCGGTTATTGTTGCTGGTATTTCTTGGTAACTACGATGCGTATGACGTTGATGTTCAAGGTACATATTGTGATGTTGAGGCTTGCGGTGCAGATGTTGTTGGTGGTGGTAATGGTACTGTTGGCGCTATTGTCGGTGGTACTGTTGATGTCGGTGATTCTGCTGGTGCTTGTAACCTTTGCACCATATTCTCCAAAGCCACTACTCGAGCGCGAAGCTCGTTGACTTCTTCTGCTACGCCGGGATGATTGGCGGTTCGGACGAGCGGATGAATAAGATCCAGAATTTGAGAGAGTATATGATCATGACGAGATATTCTGGAGATGAGAGAGAAAATGGTATTACGAACAGGTTCGCCGGTAAGTGCTTCAGGTTCTTCGCCAAGAGGGAAATGTGGTGGATGGAAGGGATCGCCTTCTTCTTGTCTCCAATAATTAAGTAGGCTACTAACCCATCCCCAATTCATCCAGAATAGATGATGGCTAATTGGTTGATCCATTCCAGTTACACTGTCTTCGGAATTTAGGTGAATATCCATATCGGAATAGCTGTCAGAGTTTAAGGAATTTGAACTAGATACGGGATCCATCTTGTATAATTAGGGAGATGATTTTTGATATGAATTAGATTATAGAATTTATTTTGGTATTCTTCAATACATAATTTACATATGTATATATAATACCAAATTCCATAAATCACGGAGAAATTTTCGAAAGATGTCAGGAAAAGTTTACAGTAACAGATACACTAAGATATGAAATTTGTCTATACACTATTCATGTAATTAATGCAGTAAAACGTGTCTAGACTAGGAATGATAAGCAGGTAATTTCTGACAAGAAATGATAAGCAAAAATTTTGACATGCAGACAAGGTCGAAGTCCAGACTTACTAATGCATCCTAACAACTATCAGTTAGACACACTAATGCAAGACCTGGTTCACTAGGACCAACGCTCTGATACCAACTGTGACGATCTCTCCAAATCCATATGGACAAACACATCATTCATCGATTTCATTGCGAGGTATTTGACCTCTATATGATACGTTTTGTAAACATTGCATTCTTTTGAAAAGGCACACCATAAATGAATATTTAAATCAAAGGTTTTTGACATCTGATAATTTCTACATATAGACAATCACCATAAATAATAGTTTACAACAGTACTTCTGTTGACAATGCAGTCAAAATAAGATACATGGTGATGATTTGGTGAATGCAACGTTTCCTTGAAAAATATGCCATGTAAGACTCCATGCACATAGCTTGTCTAACATATAAGCAAACAGCGAAAGACTTCTAGGAAACCTGAGAATAAACATGCTAACAAGTGTCAACACAAAGGTTGGTGAGTTCATAGTTTTAATGTTTTGCATAATCTGTACATAAAGGTGGATCACAAGATTTCAGTTGTTTCATCCAGAAATGTTTATCAAAATATTCTACGAAATTGAGCACCCTGGTAACTAAACTTTAACGTTATAATAAGTACCCCTGTTTTAACATACATGCAAACAACATGTACAATACACGCAAACCAACGTGTACTAAACTTAAATAGCATATGTCTGTTTTATAGTTCAGGCTAGGGTTTCTATACCTAGAATAGACGGGGATGTCAAGCCCTATGGATCCATATACTACTACTCGCGCTCACCAGTTCTTATAACCGGCAGTTACTAGTTACCAAAGCTAAGGGATTTTCGGTTCAAAATCAGTGTAGAATTTAGTATGTACTTGTATCCATTGTGTTTAAAATAAAGTGCATGTATTCTCAGCCCAAAAATATAGATTGCAAAAGCAATTAAAAAGGGAGCAAATGAAACTCACCTTAGCAGCAAATAAAGTCATTCATCAAAATGTGACCGAAACTCGGATTACCAAATAATTGTAGATCTCAACCTAGAGAACATATGTTGGTCAATAAATGTCTATCAAGCTAGGTCAGGTCATAGTGTATCACAATCCTAATGCTCGAGATCGACATTCAAAAGTTATCCAAAGTCGTTTCAAAAAGTCAATTTTGACAATAGTTCAACAAAACGAGATGTACCTTATATAAGGATTCATTTACTCGGTTGGTAATATTCAAAAATCCAATTTATCAATCTTACAAAAAAGTTGTTTAAATATTAATTGCAGATTCAAAAGCAATTCTAATTAACGTCAATCATAATTCAGTTGATCATATCTTTTAATCCGTTCATCGAAACTATTCGATATCTAAATGAAAAGTTATTGATTTTTCGCCAGCTTTCCAAAAACATGTATATCATATACCTTTTACCAGTAATACATGTATTTAATTCGTGATCTATTATAAACTGTTTAACGATGAAATTTAGCATATACGTATGTATAAATATATATACTCGAGCACTAGACATGGATACACAATTAATATATAAAAGATAAAATATGAGTGCTTACGTATCAATATTGAGATTCAATATTGTAGGAAAGTACGTAGACGTAACGAAGATGATAAACACTAGGTTTGATTCATAAATATACCCCCGAACATTACCCATAATTTCCTTAGCTCTATCCCGCTCGAAAACATATTTTGAAAGTGACACCCTCATGACCTCGTCGTAGTATTTTAAATAATAATACTCATACTACTAATAATAAGATTAATAATAATATTAATCTTTAATAATAATAATAATAATAATAATAATAATAATAATAATAATAATAATAATAATATAAATATAATAATAAATATAATTAATAATATGTTACGGAGTAATATTGTTATATGTATGTGTAAACCGAGCCACAGATCGAGCAATTTATAGTACTTGGCATGTCCCTGGTTGCCATGCGATCGCATGGCTTTCCAGGCTTATACCCATGCGATCGCATGGGTGAGTTTTACAGCTCACATTCGTTTCATAAAAAGACACACCCTTATTATACATAATGCATGTTTTAAACAAGTGGGCGATTATTTAAGAAATAATTCCCATAATACATCGGTTTCCAAATACTACACACGTGACATAACAGTCGAATATAATACATGACAAAGGTTTTATTGAATGCAACACTTTATTTAAACAAAAGCATGAGACTCCATGCACAGCTCGCTCAGATAATGCAACAGCGGAAGACTTTCTTAAGGACCTGAGAATAAACATGCTTAAACAGTCAACACAAAGGTTGGTGTGTAACAACCCTGATTTTTCCGTTAACCTTCCGTTAGTTTATTTAACGGCGATTATTTAACTTTTATGTGTTTACATGTATTAAATGCGTACTTGATCTTCGGAGGGTTTTAATAATTAATATGGGTTGATATTAATTCAAATAAATATTTCGGATAATGAAATACGATAAAAACAATACGATTTTGATCATAGCTTTTTGAGCAACGAAACGCTCTGGTTTATTTTAATAATTAATTTTATTAATTATTAACTTTTTAAAATATTTAATTTATTGGGTTTTTAATAAATTAAATAATTGGTTGCGTTTAACGATTGGGTTAGCGTTCCGGGCCTTCGGTACGACTAAACGGCACTTAAAATGGACCACGATTACACGGGATTGCAAGACGAGAGCCCTGGAACCCCATGAGGGCCCCATTCGGCCTAACCCCACCCCCTCTCCCCTTATTTTGTTAATTTTTGACTAATGGAGGGACTTAAGTGCAATTAGGGGTATTTAGTCCATGTATAAATTAATTAGTACTTGTATTCTTTTTTCTAAACCTAATTAGAAACAAAAGAACGCAGATTTTCCCTCCTCCCTCTCCTCCCATCATCGACCAACACCATCACCACCATACCTTCATCTTTCAAAATTAGCAAAAGTGTTATACACGAATCGCGTTCATCTCCTCGTTCTCAATCCATTGGTATAAACAATTTAGTGATCAAAGGTATAATTGCATAAACCCTAATTCTTAAAATCTGATTTTCATGTGAGTTTCATAGTTATGTTGTCAATTGCTCAAGTCTATACGCGTACGTGTTAATTGTAATCGTTAATTTGATTGTTTGATGCGCTAGGGTTTATAAACAAATTTGTATTTGTTTGATCAAAAAAATTAAGTTTTTCAAATGTTAATTATTATGTTATAATCAGATTCCTTGCGAAAAACTATTGAGTTTAGGCTTTGGATTCGCTTGATTTCATTTTCGTATGATTAAGTTATGTCGATTTGAATTATCGTTGTGTTTTTGTTGCTTGATCAGAAATCTGGTATTGATAGAAAACGAATTGGCATGTGAGACTTATACCACTGGAAATATAATTTAAAAATACTCAAGTTAGACTAGGATATCATGTCGTTTGCTTATGAATAGCCCGAGATATGCTAGAATTAGTGTAAATGTAGTTTTATACAGCACTTGCATGAAAATAACCTTGTATGATAAAATGTGTTAACTTTTGGGATTAAAGCTTTGAATATTTGAAAATTATACAAAAAGTACTTCATTTTTCATTTGGATATAATAGGCTAATTGTATCTAGATCTTCGTATAATCGCGTGCGAATGTGACTAACTAAATGAGAATTGAATCTGTAAATTGAACACGGTTTTGTACTCTGTGGATTTGGTATATTGATTGAGCATGTATGCTTCTGGAAAATGAAACTTAACATGATATGTGACTTATTGTTAGTTTATGTCAATCTCTGAAAACTTATGCATTGGGCACAATAGAGCCATACTTTATGTGAATTCTGATTTGAGCTGAAAACTGGATGTTCAACTTGCACGAATAAACTGTACCAATTGGCTAAACAAAAGTTGCTAGATTTTTGATATGTGTTACTTTGATTTGTCCTTGAACTATTTACACTGGTATTGTATCAATTTCATGTTCCTAACTCTGGTTATAGCCAAAACGAAATCAGTGCGCGGTCAGAAACTGACCTGGAAAACCCCAAATGTATCCCTTCTGATTCCTGACTTTTAATTGTCGTATGAGTCCCTGGATGGACTTTTTGGAATCAATTTTAAGTATATTTATGATCTGGAGTTTGTAATACTTACTTGAATTTTGTACTATGAGATAATGTGCTAAGTATGCTACGTGTTCATAAATTTTGTGCCTGACGATAAACTGAAATTGTGAAAATGATCATTCATGACCTAAAACGTATTGTTTGACTTAGGTTTGACATGTTAACCAATATTTGACATGAACCTACTGATGTTTACTTTAGTTGACCACATTGACCAAGTTTGACCTTCGGGTTGACTTCAGTTGACTTTGTTTGACTTCCATGATATATGTTGACTTTTACTTGGAAACGCGTCGAGTCGAGCAATAAGACAATGTACACTATGAACCCACACTTATTTAAGATACATATATTGACCAACCTAAATACGTATACTTAGGTTGCATTACTCGGCTATAAATCGTACAAGTTAATTGTTCACCTTTTAATCCGAGCTTTATTCAAAGGTGAGTCTACAGTCCCGCTTTTTACATGTTTTCAGGGATGAGAATACACGCTGTTATATTTACATTTTCAAATACTTTTATATTGACATGAGTACTTGTAAGACCCAAATATTTATTGTACATAATGTATTTAAGGTGTACTATGTGTGTATGGAGTGTGCACAGCATGTAGGTGTTGCTTGCTCGACCGTTGAAGGAAACTGGACGTTGTTTGAGGTACAAGGTGTGTACGTACCTTTTCAACCTCAAATAAAGTTTGTGTTGATGTTTCAAAGCCTTACCATTGGAAAGAAAATCTTATTACGTTTCCAACGATATTTGATTCAAATCTGACCTGCAGGGTGGAGCGGCGCCCCACCTTTTGGCGCGGCGCGCCGATTGGGCCTGATGCGTTTTTTCAGCATTTTAAGTGTCTAAATGAAGGGTATTATGGTCCTTTCACTTGTGGACGGATTTGTGGCCTTAATATCAGTTTTAGATCCACTTTTGGATCATTTTGGCATCCATTCATCACTCCCAACTATCTAGAGAGAGAGAGAGAGTGATTCTAGAGAGAGATTGGAGGTTTTGGTGAAGAAGAAGCTCAAATTGTTCAAAGTCTCGGGTTTTAAAGTTGTCCCTTTCGTTCTTGGCTACGCGGTGATAGTATTGGTAAGCTCAAACTCCGAATTTCATTTGTTTGATTTGATATTCAAGTTAGGGTTTTGAGTTAATTAGTTGTAAAACCCTTTTAGATGATAAAATGGGTTTAGTGATGCTAATAATCGGGTTTATTGTAAATTGTTGGTGGATTTTAGGTTGGTGAACTAATTGGTCATGTTTAGAACTTGAAATTGAGTTTAATCACTTAAGTTAGTGATTATGGAAGTATTGAAACCCATTTAGGGTTACTTGGTTGACTAACTATGACTTTGGGTCAAATTAGGGTTTAGTGGTAATTATGACCCAATTGGCGAGTTAATGAGGTTTATAAACTTAAAATGGATTAAGTTGGAGTATTAAACCGAGTTAAATGTGTTTTGGTGTCGAAACTTGTAAATGGTGAGATTTTGACCTTATGAGTCAAAATTAGGGTTTAAGTGTCAAAATGGGTATGACGCGTGTTTAACACTTGAGTTCGGGTTTAATTGGCATATTAGGACCATTCTCACTTGTGTTAGTGACTATTGGTTAGTTTGGGCACGGTTTGTGCTTGAAAGTGCATTTGGGTCGAAATTACACTAAGTGACGAATTGGGTTGATTTGTAAATCCACTCTAAGTGTATTGTTGTAATTGTGATAATGGAATAGGTATTTTCCATTGGCGAGTTGCGGTTTACTTGGAAGCTTTCTTCAAGACTTCAAGGTGAGTGTTAATATCCTATGTGCATATGTATGTGTAGGATGGGTGCGGGTCGGGGTGAAGTGTTTCTTGGTTATAGAGCTCACTTCACATATAGGTGGATTTGATGGACTTGTGTATAGGTCCAATTGGCACGGTTGTGCGTTTTAGTTAGCCACCTTTGGCGAAGTACGCGTTCGCGTGTACATTATCACACGTGGTTGTGATGTGGTTGATATAACCCCAATGGCGAAGGGTTAATATAGTGATGCGGACTTAGATATAACCCCAATGGCGAAGGGTAGTATTGTGAGTGGAATAATTATACGTATGTGTATATGACGTATTTATTTGTGGGTGTTATGGTATGAACCATCGAGCCGGTAGTGCCATAACATGTGTGTGATCGAGTGTGAACCACGAGCCGGTAGCACTATAAACTAAGATGTGAACCACGAGCCGGTAGCATCGAGTGTGAACCACGAGCCGGTAGCATTATAAACTAAGATGTGAACCACGAGCCGGTAGCATCGAGTGTGAACCACGAGCCGGTAGCACTATAAACTAAGATGTGAACCACGAGCCGGTAGCATTGAGTGTGAACCACGAGCCGGTAGCACTATAAAATAATTGATGTGAACCACGAGCCGGTAGCATCGAGTGTGAACCACGAGCCGGTAGCACTATAAAAGAGTATGACTCAATTGCGTATGGTGTGAACCACGAGCCGGTAGCACCATAGCGTTATGGTTAACCTTGGGAGTTTTACGCGTTGTTATATATATATTGTATACGTATATTAATGTATTGTTGTGTTGTAGCTAACCCTCCGGGTGTAGCTATTTGGCGTTGTTCACATCGTCGTTGGTGAACTTATATTTCGTTGTTGTATCTTAGCTAGTGCTTAGTGTTTGTACGGTACGCCTAGACTAGCTTGCCTTTATGCTTGGTTGTTCGGTATGCGGTATTTGATATTTGTGTGGCGTATTCATTTTATACATATATATGTATGTAGTATATTATCACTCACTAAGCGTTAGCTTACCCTCTTGTTGTTGACTTTTTTATAGATTGCATGCGGACGGTGGCTCGGGTAAGCGCGAGGACTAGAAGACTTGCATAGTTGCTTAGAGACTTGCTTCTGGATTGTTTAGGATTGGGTAGCGTATCCCCGTTCGCCATACTCGGCTTTATTGTGTATTAAAAGTCTTATGGTCAAAAACCTGTAATTGGTACTTAAGTGGTAATTTGGGTCGATGTGGGCCCCGCTTTGTAAAACTCGTTCACACCTTAGTTATGTGCTAGTTTAACATATATAAACTTGTGTCTAAAAGCGTTTTGGTTAAATGTGTCGGGAACTCGCTTATCTTTTTCGCACTTAAAAGTCCCGGGGACAGCCCGTTTTGGCGCGGCGCGCCAGGTAGGGGGCGCGGCGCGCGGGTATGCTGTTCAGGAAATTTTTTTTTGTTGTTGTGAAAATTAACGGGTTTTGTCGGGGTTGGTTTTGGTCGTTACAAGTGGTATCAGAGCATGGTCTAAGGGATTTAGGTGACTTGAGATAGGTGCCTAGACTTAGACTTTTGTGTGTGCTTAATTTGTTGCGGGACTTGTAGGATTACGGGTCGGAATGGGTTTAGTTAGTGTCTTGTTATAGGTTGACTAACGTTTGTATTAGTAATGCGGATATTGTTAATATGTTATTTGTGTTGTGAAAATAATTCTCGCGTATGTTTGTATCGCGTAGAATCTTGTTGTGTTTGTTTATATCATCGAGCGAGACGGTCGTGGTACTAACAAGTCGATGCGGCGTGTGTGCGTAATAAGAACTTGCAAACCTTATTACGGGTGCAAATCGCGTCTAACGAGTGAAGTACGACGAGTGTTTAGCAAGATGGGACGGAGTTGTGCGTGCGATTTTATACGTTCGTGATCTAATCGTTTTGCATTTTGAGATTGACGACGCGAAACGAGATCGAAGCGAATGACATGGAGTTTAACGCTAGAGTTGCGGCCGCCGTTGCGGAGCAAATGAGAGCGTTTCGAGAAGAAATGGATAGGAAGTAATCCGAACTTCAAAGTAGTGGTGAAATGGAGCGTTATCTTAAGAGCTTCATGAGGACTAAACCCCCGATGTGTGATGGGAAATCGGATCCTTTGGTGAGCACAACTTGGATTTCGGATGTCGAAGGGTGTTTTCGTACTATTGATTGCCCTCCCAAGGAAGAGACGAGGCTCGCTATTAGTTTGTTGCGGGGTGGGGCAAGGGATTGGTTGCATGGTAGAATTAATCTTGTCGGTGGTGAAACATTTATGGTATTATCGTGGGATGAATTTAAGGAGGAATTCTTCGAGGAGTTCCGGACTTCGGCCGATTTGTGGGAATTGCGTAATGAGTTGCGAAACTTGCGACAAGGATCTATGGATTTGAGTACTCTCAAGACGACCTTTATGGCGAAGGCTCGTTTTTGTCCGGAGTATTTGGGAAAGTGATCATTTGTTAATGGGGGATTTCTATCGGACTTTGAATGACGACTTGAAAAGTAAAATTAGTCGTGGTCAAGCGAAATCGTTTTCGGAATTATCCGACTTGGCTAGGGGTTTCGAGTCGCATACACGATCGAAGAAGGGTGAGCCTTCAAGGGAGAGAAGGGTTGTTTCTTATGGTGCTCCGAGTAAGAGGACTAAGGGTCCGAGTATGAGCACAAGTGGTACGCGGACGTGTATATTGAATTCTAGCGCGTCTAGATGTTACAATTGTGACACGAGGGGTCACAAGTCTTGGGAATGTTCGGTGTCGTTGAGTTTGAGTTGATTAAAAGCATTGTGTTGTGCATGTTGTTGTTATGGGTGACGTTCCTAATGGAAGTGCCCTATGGTGACGTTTGATTGTCGGGCGAAGGGCGTAAGACTTGGTGCAACCAAGCGTTCCTTAATATTTGGGAAATGTTTCTACCAAGCCATGGAAATGGTTTTGGTGTCCGATTGTTAAGCGCGTGTTCGCTTTTATGTTGAAGTGATGAACCATGAGGTTCGTCGGGTAGTTGGAACCCTTGAGATCTATTGTTTTGAATCTCGATGTGTATTGGTAATGGAGTCTTTATGATGCGACATTAGGTGCCTCTTTTATACCTACTAGCGTGGTGTTCGACTCCGATTAGGTTGTGGTTGCATTGTACTTAGGGTACCGGAGTAAAACCCTTAGTTACATGAGTGACTAGGTGGAATTCGACAAACTAAAGCAATTGGATGATTGCGAGGGTATAGTTTGTGTATTTTGTGGTACACTTTTCGTTCAAAGTGTTTAAGGATTGGTCAAGTCCTTCGTGTGCTCAAGGTTTGGAGCAAGGTATGGTAACGGGTTGTGTGAACCCAATTGTTTGTAAAGTCTACCTTTGGTAGCATTGTACGGTTGTACAAGTTGTAGATATGGAACGTAGTTCCAAGTGGGGGAGTGGCACTCCCGCACGAGGAGGTTTTAGTGTGAGATTTCGGATGATGCTTTTGTTAGATCCGGAAATTTGATCGAGACCTAGTTTTGGTCAATTTGTGGTAGAGTACAATTTTGGCTAAATTGTACTTATGATGTTGGATTTGTAAATTATCACCGAGGTGGTAAGTTGGTGAATCTCGTCGAGAGATAATGGACGTGTTTGGCGAGCAAGGTGAAATCCCTCGGTTAAGGGATGTGCGTGTCGGGTTCTCTTTAGGAGAATCATTGTTTGGTACCTATGTTTGATATAGGTGGTTCTTGACTCGATTGTGGTAGCCGTGTGGTTACCTTTGGGAATAGAGTAATGAGATTTTGAGAAAGGTTACGATACCTCATTATCGTGCACCTTGGGTAGTAGTTACACAAAGGTCATTTTGTGTACTACAAGGTGAGTACGTGGTGTTTATTTGGGGTTATGTCTATGTTGAACGCATTTGACTTGTGATAAGTGACGAGTGATATCCGGAAGGGTTAGCTCTCCGTTGACCACTCGTGGTTGTGATTGATGGTGAGCGGTTTTTGGAAGGAACCGTTACTTGTAAGGGTTATGATGCTAACTGCCTGTATAAATTGTGCACATAGCCGTGTTTCGCTCACATATTGATGGTAGTGTTGCAATAGCCGTTTTTGCACACTACGGATATATCACGATAGCCGTTTTTTGTGTACTCTAGGGTGTGACAGTAGCCGTTTCTGTATACCTTGAGTTTTGTGTGAAATAACCTTCAGGTGGTTAGTATTGAGAACTATTGGTTGATTAGTACGTCAATGGTGGGGTCGTGAGGACCATGAGGTATGATTAGTGATGCGATAGCCGTATTTCGCTCACATGTTGTTACAGGCGTGACAATGGTCGATTTTGTACGCCTAGGGTTTTAAGTTGCTATAGTCAATTGGACGCTAGCGATTCTAGTCGTCCGCTTATGATGTTACGGTAGTTGCGTATTGGTCGTATTGCGCGCTACAAGGGATATTTAGTGATTGGTGTTATCCGTAAGGATTCGTTTGGTTCGGTCTTCATCGTTTCGGGTTGTTGACCTTAGGTTGAGACTTGGTTACTTTAGCACGGTACTTGGTAATGGTACGCTAGAGGATTGATATCTCGGTTAGAGATGGGATGAGTTTCCCGATGTTAGGGAAGGAGCATGGTTTTAATGCTCGGATTGTGGATTTGAGAAAATCGTGGATGACGATTTAGTTGTTGAAGGCGATTCGTTAGGAAGAATTGCTTAGGAAGGTCGGATTGGGACTTATGTTGAGGACCGTGGAGTGTGGTCCGTTTGGTTAAGTGACGAGGATCACGAGGACGTGATCGATTCTAAGTGGGGGAGAGTTGTAAGACCCAAATATTTATTGTACATAATGTATTTAAGGTGTACTATGTGTGTATGGAGTGTGCACAGCATGTAGGTGTTGCTTGCTCGACCGTTGAAGGAAACTGGACGTTGTTTGAGGTACAAGGTGTGTACGTACCTTTTCAACCTCAAATAAAGTTTGTGTTTGAAATGTCCCGTTCTTATTGATTAAAAACGTTCCATATTAATTGATTTCGTTGCGAGGTTTTGACCTCTATATGAGACGTTTTTCAAAGACTGCATTCATTTTTAAACAAACCATAACCTTTATTTCATCAATAAAGGTTTAAAAAGCTTTACGTAGATTATCAAATAATGATAATCTAAAATATTCTGTTTACACACGACCATTACATAATGGTTTACAATACAAATATGTTACAACAAAATAAGTTTCTTGAATGCAGTTTTTACACAATATCATACAAGCATGGACTCCAAATCTTGTCCTTACTTAAGTATGCGACAGCGGAAGCTCTTAATAATCACCTGAGAATAAACATGCTTAAAACGTCAACAAAAATGTTGGTGAGTTATAGGTTTAACCTATATATATCAAATCGTAACAATAGACCACAAGATTTCATATTTCAATACACATCCCATACATAGAGATAAAAATCATTCATATGGTGAACACCTGGTAACCGACAATAACAAGATGCATTTATAAGAATATCCCCATCATTCCGGGACACCCTTCGGATATGATATAAATTTCGAAGTACTAAAGCATCCGGTACTTTGGATGGGGTTTGTTAGGCCCAATAGATCTATCTTTAGGATTCGCGTCAATTAGGGTGTCTGTTCCCTAATTCTTAGATTACCAGACTTAATAAAAAGGGGCATATTCGATTTCGATAATTCAACCATAGAATGTAGTTTCACGTACTTGTGTCTATTTTGTAAAACATTTATAAAACCTGCATGTATTCTCATCCCAAAAATATTAGATTTTAAAAGTGGGACTATAACTCACTTTCACAGATTTTTACTTCGTCGGGAAGTAAGACTTGGCCACTGGTTGATTCACGAACCTATAACAATATATACATATATATCAAAGTATGTTCAAAATATATTTACAACACTTTTAATATATTTTGATGTTTTAAGTTTATTAAGTCAGCTGTCCTCGTTAGTAACCTACAACTAGTTGTCCACAGTTAGATGTACAGAAATAAATCGATAAATATTATCTTGAATCAATCCACGACCCAGTGTATACGTATCTAAGTATTGATCACAACTCAAACTATATATATTTTGGAATCAACCTCAACCCTGTATAGCTAACTCCAACATTCACATATAGAGTGTCTATGGTTGTTCCGAAATATATATAGATGTGTCGACATGATAGGTCGAAACATTGTATACGTGTCTATGGTATCTCAAGATTACATAATATATAATACAAGTTGATTAAGTTATGGTTGGAATAGATTTGTTACCAATTTTCACGTAGCTAAAATGAGAAAAATTATCCAATCTTGTTTTACCCATAACTTCTTCATTTTAAATCCGTTTTGAGTGAATCAAATTGCTATGGTTTCATATTGAACTATATTTTATGAATATAAACAAAAAAAGTATAGGTTTCTAGTTGGAAAAATAAGTTACAAGTCGTTTTTGTAAAGGTAGTCATTTCAGTCGAAAGAACGACGTCTAGATGACCATTTTAGAAAACATACTTCCACTTTGAGTTTAACCATAATTTTTGGATATAGTTTCATGTTCATAATAAAAATCATTTTCTCAGAATAACAACTTTTAAATCAAAGTTTATCATAGTTTTTAATTAACTAACCCAAAACAGCCCGCGGTGTTACTACGACGGCGTAAATCCGGTTTTACGGTGTTTTTCGTGTTTCCAGGTTTTAAATCATTAAGTTAGCATATCATATAGATATAGAACATGTGTTTAGTTGATTTTAAAAGTCAAGTTAGAAGGATTAACTTTTGTTTGCGAACAAGTTTAGAATTAACTAAACTATGTTCTAGTGATTACAAGTTTAAACCTTCGAATAAGATAGCTTTATATGTATGAATCGAATGATGTTATGAACATCATTACTACCTTAAGTTCCTTGGATGAACCTACTGGAAAAGAGAAAAATGGATCTAGCTTCAATGGATCCTTGGATGGCTCAAAGTTCTTGAAGCAAAATCATGACACGAAAACAAGTTCAAGTAAGATCATCACTTGAAATAAGATTGTTATAGTTATAGAAATTGAACCAAAGTTTGAATATGATTATTACCTTGTATTAGAATGATAACCTACTGTAAGAAACAAAGATTTCTTGAGGTTGGATGATCACCTTACAAGATTGGAAGTGAGCTAGCAAACTTGAAAGTATTCTTGATTTTATGAAACTAGAACTTTTGGAATTTATGAAGAACACTTAGAACTTGAAGATAGAACTTGAGAGAGTTCAATTAGATGAAGAAAATTGAAGAATGAAAGTGTTTGTAGGTGTTTTTGGTCGTTGGTGTATGGATTAGATATAAAGGATATGTAATTTTGTTTTCATGTAAATAAGTCATGAATGATTACTCATATTTTTGTAATCTTATGAGATATTTCATGCTAGTTGCCAAATGATGGTTCCCACATGTGTTAGGTGACTCACATGGGCTGCTAAGAGCTGATCATTGGAGTGTATATACCAATAGTACATACATCTAAAAGCTGTGTATTGTACGAGTACGAATACGGGTGCATACGAGTAGAATTGTTGATGAAACTGAACGAGAATGTAATTGTAAGCATTTTTGTTAAGTAGAAGTATTTTGATAAGTGTATTGAAGTCTTTCAAAAGTGTATAAATACATATTAAAACACTACATGTATATACATTTTAACTGAGTCGTTAAGTCATCGTTAGTCGTTACATGTAAGTGTTGTTTTGAAACCTTTAGGTTAACGATCTTGTTAAATGTTGTTAACCCAATGTTTATAATAACAAAAGAGATTTTAAATTATTATATTATCATGATATTATGATGTACGAATATCTCTTAATATGATATATATACATTAAATGTCGTTACAACGATAAACGTTACATATATGTCTCGTTTCAAAATCATTAAGTTAGTAGTCTTGTTTTTACATATGTAGTTCATTGTTAATATAATTAATGATATGTTTACTTATCATAATATCATGTTAACTATATATATAACCATATATATGTCATCATATAGTTTTTTTACAAGTTTTAACGTTCGTGAATCACCGGTCAACTTGGGTGGTCAATTGTCTATATGAAACCTATTTCAATTAATCAAGTCTTAACAAGTTTGATTGCTTAACATGTTGGAAACATTTAATCATGTAAACATCAATCTCAATTAATATATATAAACATGGAAAAGTTCGGGTCACTACAGTACCTACCCGTTAAATAAATTTCGTCCCGAAATTTTAAGCTGTTGAAGGTGTTGACGAATCTTCTGGAAATAGATGCGGGTATTTCTTCTTCATCTGATCTTCACGCTCCCAGGTGAACTCGGGTCCTCTACGAGCATTCCATCGAACCTTAACAATTGGTATCTTGTTTTGCTTAAGTCTTTTAACCTCACGATCCATTATTTCGACGGGTTCTTCGATGAATTGGAGTTTTTCGTTGATTTGGATTTCATCTAACGGAATAGTGAGATCTTCTTTAGCAAAACATTTCTTCAAATTCGAGACGTGGAAAGTGTTATGTACAGCCGCGAGTTGTTGAGGTAACTCAAGTCGGTAAGCTACTGGTCCGACACGATCAATAATCTTGAATGGTCCAATATACCTTGGATTTAATTTCCCTCGTTTACCAAATCGAACAACGCCTTTCCAAGGTGAAACTTTAAGCATGACCATCTCTCCAATTTCAAATTCTATATCTTTTCTTTTAATGTCAGCGTAGCTCTTTTGTCGACTTTGGGAAGTTTTCAACCGTTGTTGAATTTGGATGATCTTCTCGGTAGTTTCTTGTATAATCTCTGGACCCGTAATCTGTCTATCCCCCACCTCACTCCAACAAATCGGAGACCTGCACTTTCTACCATAAAGTGCTTCAAACGGCGCCATCTCAATGCTTGAATGGTAGCTGTTGTTGTAGGAAAATTCTGCTAACGGTAGATGTCGATCCCAACTGTTTCCGAAATCAATAACACATGCTCGTAGCATGTCTTCAAGCGTTTGTATCGTCCTTTCGCTCTGCCCATCAGTTTGTGGATGATAGGCAGTACTCATGTCTAGACGAGTTCCTAATGCTTGCTGTAATGTCTGCCAGAATCTTGAAATAAATCTGCCATCCCTATCAGAGATAATAGAGATTGGTATTCCATGTCTGGAGACGACTTCCTTCAAATACAGTCGTGCTAACTTCTCCATCTTGTCATCTTCTCTTATTGGTAGGAAGTGTGCTGATTTGGTGAGACGATCAACTATTACCCAAATAGTATCAAAACCACTTGCAGTCCTTGGCAATTTAGTGATGAAATCCATGGTAATGTTTTCCCATTTCCATTCCGGGATTTCGGGTTGTTGAAGTAGACCTGATGGTTTCTGATGCTCAGCTTTGACCTTAGAACACGTCAAACATTCTCCTACGTATTTAGCAACATCGGCTTTCATACCCGGCCACCAAAAATGTTTCTTGAGATCCTTGTACATCTTCCCCGTTCCAGGATGTATTGAGTATCTGGTTTTATGAGCTTCTCTAAGTACCATTTCTCTCATATCTCCAAATTTTGGTACCCAAATCCTTTCAGCCCTATACCGGGTTCCGTCTTCCCGAATATTAAGATGTTTCTCCGATCCTTTGGGTATTTCATCCTTTAAATTTCCCTCTTTTAAAACTCCTTGTTGTGCCTCCTTTATTTGAGTAGTAATGTTATTATGAATCATTATATTCATAGATTTTACTCGAATGGGTTCTCTATCCTTCCTGCTCAAGGCATCGGCTACCACATTTGCCTTCCCCGGGTGGTAACGAATCTCAAAATCGTAATCATTCAATAATTCAATCCACCTACGCTGCCTCATATTCAGTTGTTTCTGATTAAATATGTGTTGAAGACTTTTGTGGTCGGTATATATAATACTTTTGACCCCATATAAGTAGTGCCTCCAAGTCTTTAATGCAAAAACAACCGCGCCTAATTCCAAATCATGCGTCGTATAATTTTGTTCGTGAATCTTCAATTGTCTAGACGCATAAGCAATCACCTTCGTTCGTTGCATTAATACACAACCGAGACCTTGCTTTGATGCGTCACAATAAATCACAAAATCATCATTCCCTTCAGGCAATGACAATATAGGTGCCGTAGTTAGCTTTTTCTTCAATAACTGAAACGCTTTCTCTTGTTCATCATTCCATTCAAATTTCTTCCCTTTATGCGTTAATGCAGTCAAGGGTTTTGCTATTCTGGAAAAGTCTTGGATGAACCTTCTGTAGTAACCAGCTAGTCCTAAAAACTGGCGTATGTGTTTCGGAGTTTTCGGGGTTTCCCACTTTTCAACAGTTTCTATCTTTGCCGGATCCACCTTAATACCTTCTTTGTTCACTATGTGACCGAGGAATTGAACTTCTTCCAACCAAAATGCACACTTTGAAAACTTAGCGTACAATTCTTCCTTCCTCAATACTTCTAACACCTTTCTCAAATGTTCACCGTGTTCTTGGTCATTCTTTGAGTAAATAAGTATGTCATCAATGAAAACAATGACAAACTTGTCAAGGTATGGTCCACACACTCGGTTCATAAGGTCCATGAACACAGCTGGTGCATTAGTTAAACCAAACGGCATGACCATAAACTCGTAATGACCGTAACGTGTTCTGAAAGCAGTCTTTGGAATATCATCTTCTTTCACCCGCATTTGATGATACCCGGAACGTAAGTCAATCTTTGAATAAACAGACGAGCCTTGTAGTTGATCAAATAAGTCGTCGATTCTCGGTAGTGGGTAGCGGTTCTTGATGGTAAGTTTGTTCAACTCTCGGTAGTCGATACACAACCTGAATGTACCATCTTTCTTCTTGACAAACAAAACAGGAGCTCCCCACGGTGATGTGCTTGGTCGAATGAAACCACGCTCTAAAAGTTCTTGTAATTGGCTTTGCAGTTCTTTCATCTCGCTGGGTGCGAGTCTGTAAGGAGCACGAGCTATTGGTGCAGCTCCTGGTACAAGATCTATTTGAAATTCAACGGATCGATGTGGGGGTAATCCCGGTAATTCTTTCGGAAATACATCGGGAAATTCTTTTGCAATGGGAACATCATTGATGCTCTTTTCTTCAGTTTGTACTTTCTCGACGTGTGCTAGAACAGCATAGCAACCTTTTCTTATTAGTTTTTGTGCCTTCAAATTACTAATAAGATGTAGCTTCGTGTTGCCCTTTTCTCCGTACACCATTAAGGGTTTTCCTTTTTCTCGTATAATGCGAATTGCATTTTTGTAACAAACGATCTCCGCTTTCACTTCTTTCAACCAGTCCATACCGATTATCACATCAAAACTCCCTAACTCTACTGGTATCAAATCAATCTTAAATGTTTCGCTAACCAGTTTAATTTCTCGATTCCGACATATATTATCTGCTGAAATTAATTTACCATTTGCTAATTCGAGTAAAAATTTACTATCCAAAGGCGTCAATGGACAACTTAATTTAGCACAAAAATCTCTACTCATATAGCTTCTATCCGCACCCGAATCAAATAAAACGTAAGCAGATTTATTGTCAATAAGAAACGTACCCGTAACAAGCTCCGGGTCTTCCTGTGCCTCTACCGCATTAATATTGAAAACTCTTCCACGGCCTTGTCCATTCGTGTTCTCCTGGTTCGGGCAATTTCTAATAATGTGGCCTGGTTTTCCACATTTATAACAAACTACATTGGCATAACTTGCTCCGACACTACTTGCTCCGCCATTACTCGTTCCGACACCATTTGTTCCTTTCGTTCTATTAACCCCTGGTCCGTAGACCTCACACTTTGCCGCGCTATGACCATTTCTTTTACACTTGTTGCAAAATTTGGTGCAGAACCCCGAGTGATTCTTTTCACACCTTTGGCATAGTTGCTTCTGATTGTTGTTGTTGTTGCGGTTATTATTGTTGTTGGGATGATTGTTGTAGTTGCTGTTGTTGTTGTTGTTGTTGTTGTTGTTGTTGTTGTTGGGCCGTTTGTTGTAGTTGCGATTGATGTTGCGATTGTTGGGATAATTGTTGCGATTATTGTTGTAATTGCTGTTGTTGTTGTATTGGTGATTCTTATCACCGTTTTCCTCCCACTTTCTTTTGACTTGCTTCACATTGGCCTCTTCAACAGTCTGTTCTTTAATTCTTTCTTCAATCTGGTTCACTAGTTTGTGAGCCATTCTACATGCCTGTTGTATGGAGGCGGGCTCGTGTGAACTTATATCTTCTTGGATTCTTTCCGGTAATCCTTTCACAAACGCGTCGATCTTCTCTTCCTCATCTTCGAATGCTCCCGGACACAATAGGCACAATTCTGTGAATCGTCTTTCGTACGTGGTAATATCAAATCCTTGGGTTCGTAACCCTCTAAGTTCTGTCTTGAGCTTATTGACCTCGGTTCTGGGACGGTACTTCTCGTTCATCAAGTGCTTGAATGCTGACCACGGTAGTGCGTACGCATCATCTTGTCCCACTTGCTCTAGATAGGTATTCCACCATGTTAACGCAGAACCTGTGAAGGTATGCGTAGCGTACTTCACTTTGTCCTCTTCAGTACACTTACTTATGGCAAACACCGATTCAACCTTCTCGGTCCACCGTTTCAATCCGATCGGTCCTTCGGTTCCATCAAATTCCAAAGGTTTGCAGGCAGTGAATTCTTTGTAGGTGCATCCTACACGATTTCCTGTACTGCTAGATCCAAGGTTATTGTTGGTATGTAGCGCAGCCTGTACTGCGGCTATGTTTGAAGCTAGAAAAGTACGGAATTCCTCTTCATTCATATTCACGGTGTGTCGAGTAGTCGGTGCCATTTCCTTCAAAATAGTTAAATGGAATAAGTTAATCATACAGAATATTAAGAGTAGTTAATAGTATTTCGTAGCATAATATGAACTCATTTATAAAAGCTTTTTCTTCATATTAGCGTTTTATAAGTTTAAATTCGGGTAGTACCTACCCGTTAAGTTCATACTTAGTAGCTAATATACAATTCAACTACTACAATTCTATATGAAAAACTGATTATAATAATATTTCGCGTTCAAACTTTTATACAATATTTTACAAACTTACAATACCGCTTATTTTACATAAAGCATGAAATATAGCACACAATAACTTTGATACAAGATAGTTGTGAAGACAATTCTAGCTAGTACACAAGTCGTTCAGCAAAGGCAATAAATACACGTAATTCATACGTCCAGAAACAAGTCATGCATTCTGGTTTTACTAGGACTACTTCCCATCCTTGGTCTTGTGCAACATAACCGTTATGGCCGTTGATAAGACAGCGTGTTGTAACGTCATCAAAGGGACGAGGGTTACGTAATGTCCAACAGTCCCGTAATAATCTAAAAACCTCATTTCTTACCCCAATTACCGACTCCGTCACTTGTGGAAACGTTTTGTTTAATAGTTGTAGCCCGATGTTCTTGTTCTCACTTTGGTGAGAAGCGAACATTACTAATCCGTAAGCATAACATGCTTCTTTATGTTGCATGTTAGCCGCTTTTTCTAAATCACGAAGTCCAATATTCGGATATATTGAGTCAAAATAATTTCTTAACCCGTTGCGTAAAATAGCATTTGGGTTCCCCGCAATATATGCGTCAAAGTAAACACATCGTAACTTATGGGTTTCCCAATGTGATATCCCCCATCTTTCAAACGAAAGTCTCTTATAAACCAAGACATTCTTGGAACGTTCTTCGAATGTCTTACAAACTGATCTCGCCTTAAATAGTTGTGCCGAAGAATTCTGGCCGACTCTAGACAAGATTTCATCAATCATGTCTCCGGGTAGGTCTCTTAAAATATTGGGTTGTCTATCCATTTTGTGTTTTTAAACTGTAAAATAGACAAGAGTTAGATTCATAAAAAAAATACTTATTAATACAAGCAATTTTTACATATATCATAAAGCATAAGAACACTATATTCCATATATTACACCACACGAATACAACTATCTTATTCCGACTCGCTCGTTTCTTCTTCTTCGGTTTTGGTTCGTTTTGCCAAGTTTCTAGGGATATATGATGTTCCCCTAATACGAACCGTCGTTGTCCACATTGGTTTAGAAAAACCTGGTGGTTTAGAGGTTCCCGGGTCATTGTTACAACTTAAGGACTTCGGGGGTTGACGATACATATAAAGTTCATCGGGGTTGGAATTAGATTTCTCTATTTTTATGCCCTTTCCCTTATTATTTTCTTTTGCCTTTTTAAATTCAGTTGGGGTAATTTCTATAACATCATCGGAATTCTCGTCGGAATCCGATTCATCGGAGAATTGGTAATCCTCCCAATATTTTGCTTCCTTGGCGGAAACACCATTGACCATAATTAACTTTGGTCGGTTGGTTGAGGATTTTCTTTTACTTAACCGTTTTATTATTTCCCCCACCGGTTCTATTTCTTCATCCGGTTCCGATTCTTCTTCCGGTTCCGATTCTTCTTCCGGTTCCGACTCTTCTTCCGGTTCCTCTTCGGGAACTTGTGAATCAGTCCACAAATTATTCCAATTTACATTTGACTCTTCATTATTATTAGGTGAGTCAATGGGACTTGTTCTAGAGGTAGACATCTATCACATAATATCAAACACGTTAAGAGATTAATATATCACATAATATTCATATGTTAAAAATATATAGTTTCCAACAAAAATGTTAAGCAATCATTTTTAAAGAAAACACGGTCGAAGTCCAGACTCACTAATGCATCCTAACAAACTCGATAAGACACACTAATGCAAATTTTCTGGTTCTCTAAGACCAACGCTCGGATACCAACTGAAATGTCCCGTTCTTATTGATTAAAAACGTTCCATATTAATTGATTTCGTTGCGAGGTTTTGACCTCTATATGAGACGTTTTTCAAAGACTGCATTCATTTTTAAACAAACCATAACCTTTATTTCATCAATAAAGGTTTAAAAAGCTTTACGTAGATTATCAAATAATGATAATCTAAAATATTCTGTTTACACACGACCATTACATAATGGTTTACAATACAAATATGTTACAACAAAATAAGTTTCTTGAATGCAGTTTTTACACAATATCATACAAGCATGGACTCCAAATCTTGTCCTTACTTAAGTATGCGACAGCGGAAGCTCTTAATAATCACCTGAGAATAAACATGCTTAAAACGTCAACAAAAATGTTGGTGAGTTATAGGTTTAACCTATATATATCAAATCGTAACAATAGACCACAAGATTTCATATTTCAATACACATCCCATACATAGAGATAAAAATCATTCATATGGTGAACACCTGGTAACCGACAATAACAAGATGCATTTATAAGAATATCCCCATCATTCCGGGACACCCTTCGGATATGATATAAATTTCGAAGTACTAAAGCATCCGGTACTTTGGATGGGGTTTGTTAGGCCCAATAGATCTATCTTTAGGATTCGCGTCAATTAGGGTGTCTGTTCCCTAATTCTTAGATTACCAGACTTAATAAAAAGGGGCATATTCGATTTCGATAATTCAACCATAGAATGTAGTTTCACGTACTTGTGTCTATTTTGTAAAACATTTATAAAACCTGCATGTATTCTCATCCCAAAAATATTAGATTTTAAAAGTGGGACTATAACTCACTTTCACAGATTTTTACTTCGTCGGGAAGTAAGACTTGGCCACTGGTTGATTCACGAACCTATAACAATATATACATATATATCAAAGTATGTTCAAAATATATTTACAACACTTTTAATATATTTTGATGTTTTAAGTTTATTAAGTCAGCTGTCCTCGTTAGTAACCTACAACTAGTTGTCCACAGTTAGATGTACAGAAATAAATCGATAAATATTATCTTGAATCAATCCACGACCCAGTGTATACGTATCTAAGTATTGATCACAACTCAAACTATATATATTTTGGAATCAACCTCAACCCTGTATAGCTAACTCCAACATTCACATATAGAGTGTCTATGGTTGTTCCGAAATATATATAGATGTGTCGACATGATAGGTCGAAACATTGTATACGTGTCTATGGTATCTCAAGATTACATAATATATAATACAAGTTGATTAAGTTATGGTTGGAATAGATTTGTTACCAATTTTCACGTAGCTAAAATGAGAAAAATTATCCAATCTTGTTTTACCCATAACTTCTTCATTTTAAATCCGTTTTGAGTGAATCAAATTGCTATGGTTTCATATTGAACTATATTTTATGAATCTAAACAAAAAAAGTATAGGTTTCTAGTTGGAAAAATAAGTTACAAGTCGTTTTTGTAAAGGTAGTCATTTCAGTCGAAAGAACGACGTCTAGATGACCATTTTAGAAAACATACTTCCACTTTGAGTTTAACCATAATTTTTGGATATAGTTTCATGTTCATAATAAAAATCATTTTCTCAGAATAACAACTTTTAAATCAAAGTTTATCATAGTTTTTAATTAACTAACCCAAAACAGCCCGCGGTGTTACTACGACGGCGTAAATCCGGTTTTACGGTGTTTTTCGTGTTTCCAGGTTTTAAATCATTAAGTTAGCATATCATATAGATATAGAACATGTGTTTAGTTGATTTTAAAAGTCAAGTTAGAAGGATTAACTTTTGTTTGCGAACAAGTTTAGAATTAACTAAACTATGTTCTAGTGATTACAAGTTTAAACCTTCGAATAAGATAGCTTTATATGTATGAATCGAATGATGTTATGAACATCATTACTACCTTAAGTTCCTTGGATGAACCTACTGGAAAAGAGAAAAATGGATCTAGCTTCAATGGATCCTTGGATGGCTCAAAGTTCTTGAAGCAAAATCATGACACGAAAACAAGTTCAAGTAAGATCATCACTTGAAATAAGATTGTTATAGTTATAGAAATTGAACCAAAGTTTGAATATGATTATTACCTTGTATTAGAATGATAACCTACTGTAAGAAACAAAGATTTCTTGAGGTTGGATGATCACCTTACAAGATTGGAAGTGAGCTAGCAAACTTGAAAGTATTCTTGATTTTATGAAACTAGAACTTTTGGAATTTATGAAGAACACTTAGAACTTGAAGATAGAACTTGAGAGAGTTCAATTAGATGAAGAAAATTGAAGAATGAAAGTGTTTGTAGGTGTTTTTGGTCGTTGGTGTATGGATTAGATATAAAGGATATGTAATTTTGTTTTCATGTAAATAAGTCATGAATGATTACTCATATTTTTGTAATCTTATGAGATATTTCATGCTAGTTGCCAAATGATGGTTCCCACATGTGTTAGGTGACTCACATGGGCTGCTAAGAGCTGATCATTGGAGTGTATATACCAATAGTACATACATCTAAAAGCTGTGTATTGTACGAGTACGAATACGGGTGCATACGAGTAGAATTGTTGATGAAACTGAACGAGAATGTAATTGTAAGCATTTTTGTTAAGTAGAAGTATTTTGATAAGTGTATTGAAGTCTTTCAAAAGTGTATAAATACATATTAAAACACTACATGTATATACATTTTAACTGAGTCGTTAAGTCATCGTTAGTCGTTACATGTAAGTGTTGTTTTGAAACCTTTAGGTTAACGATCTTGTTAAATGTTGTTAACCCAATGTTTATAATAACAAAAGAGATTTTAAATTATTATATTATCATGATATTATGATGTACGAATATCTCTTAATATGATATATATACATTAAATGTCGTTACAACGATAAACGTTACATATATGTCTCGTTTCAAAATCATTAAGTTAGTAGTCTTGTTTTTACATATGTAGTTCATTGTTAATATAATTAATGATATGTTTACTTATCATAATATCATGTTAACTATATATATAACCATATATATGTCATCATATAGTTTTTTTACAAGTTTTAACGTTCGTGAATCACCGGTCAACTTGGGTGGTCAATTGTCTATATGAAACCTATTTCAATTAATCAAGTCTTAACAAGTTTGATTGCTTAACATGTTGGAAACATTTAATCATGTAAACATCAATCTCAATTAATATATATAAACATGGAAAAGTTCGGGTCACTACAGTGTTGATGTTTCATAGCCTTACTATTGGAAAGAAAATCTTATTACGTTTCCAACGATATTTGATTCATCGAAAACGGAGCTACGGTCAAAAAGTTATGGCCAAAACGAGTTTCTGAAATCTGACCTGCAGGGTGGAGCGGCGCCCCACCTTTTGGCGCGGCGCGCCGATTGGGCCTGATGCGTTTTTTCAGCATTTTAAGTGTCTAAATGAAGGGTATTATGGTCCTTTCACTTGTGGATGGATTTGTGGCCTTAATATCAGTTTTAGATCCACTTTTGGATTATTTTGGCATCCATTCATCACTCCCAACTATCTAGAGAGAGAGAGAGTGATTCTAGAGAGAGATTGGAGGTTTTGGTGAAGAAGAAGCTCAAATTATTCAAAGTCTCGGGTTTTAAAGTTGTCCCTTTCGTTCTTGGCTACTCGGTGATAGTATTGGTAAGCTCAAACTCCGAATTTCATTTGTTTGATTTGATATTCAAGTTAGGGTTTTGAGTTAATTAGTTGTAAAACCCTTTTAGATGATAAAATGGGTTTAGTGATGCTAATAATCGGGTTTATTGTAAATTGTTGGTGGATTTTGGGTTGGTGAACTAATTGGTCATGTTTAGAACTTGAAATTGAGTTTAATCACTTAAGTTAGTGATTATGGAAGTATTGAAACCCATTTAGGGTTACTTGGTTGACTAACTATGACTTTGGGTCAAATTAGGGTTTGGTGGTAATTATGACCCAATTGGCGAGTTAATGAGGTTTATAAACTTAAAATGGATTAAGTTGGAGTATTAAACCGAGTTAAATGTGTTTTGGTGTCGAAACTTGTAAATGGTGAGATTTTGACCTTATGAGTCAAAATTAGGGTTTAAGTGTCAAAATGGGTATGACGCGTGTTTAACACTTGAGTTCGGGTTTAATTGGCATATTAGGACCATTCTCACTTGTGTTAGTGACTATTGGTTAGTTTGGGCACGGTTTGTGCTTGGAAGTGCATTTGGGTCGAAATTACACTAAGTGACGAATTGGGTTGATTTGTAAATCCACTCTAAGTGTATTGTTGTAATTGTGATAATGGAATAGGTATTTTCCATTGGCGAGTTGCGGTTTACTTGGAAGCTTTCTTCAAGACTTCAAGGTGAGTGTTAATATCCTATGTGCATATGTATGTGTAGGATGGGTGCGGGTCGGGGTGAAGTGTTTCTTGGTTATAGAGCTCACTTCACATATAGGTGGATTTGATGGACTTGTGTATAGGTCCAATTGGCACGGTTGTGCATTTTAGTTGGCCACCTTTGGCGAAGTACGCGTTCGCGTGTACATTATCACACGTGGTTGTGATGTGGTTGATATAACCCCAATGGCGAAGGGTTAATATAGTGATGCGGACTTAGATATAACCCCAATGGCGAAGGGTAGTATTGTGAGTGGAATAATTATACGTATGTGTATATGACGTATTTATTTATGGGTGTTATGGTATGAACCATCGAGCCGGTAGTGCCATAACATGTGTGTGATCGAGTGTGAACCACGAGCCGGTAGCACTATAAACTAAGATGTGAACCACGAGCCGGTAGCATCGAGTGTGAACCACCAGCCGGTAGCACTATAAACTAAGATGTGAACCACGAGCCGGTAGCATCGAGTGTGAACCACGAGCCGGTAGCACTATAAACTAAGATGTGAACCACGAGCCGGTAGCATCGAGTGTGAACCACGAGTCGGTAGCACTATAAAATAATTGATGTGAACGTAGCATCGAGTGTGAACCACGACCCGGTAGCACTATAAAAGAGTATGACTCAATTGCGTATGGTGTGAACCACGAGCCGGTAGCACCATAGCGTTATGGTTAACCTTGAGAGTTTTACGCGTTGTTATATATATATTGTATACGTATATTAATGTATTGTTGTGTTGTAGCTAACCCTCCAGGTGTAGCTATTTGGCGTTGTTCACATCGTTGTTGGTGAACTTATATTTCGTTGTTGTATCTTAGCTCGTGCTTAGTGTTTGTACGGTACGCCTAGACTAGCTTGCCTTTATGCTTGGTTGTTCGGTATGCGGTATTTGATATTTGTGTGGCGTATTCATTTTATACATATATATGTATGTAGTATATTATCACTCACTAAGCGTTAGCTTACCCTCTCGTTGTTGACTTTTTTTATAGATTGCATGCGGACGGTGGCTCGGGTAAGCGCGAGGACTAGAAGACTTGCATAGTTGCTTAGAGACTTGCTTCTGGATTGTTTAGGATTGGGTAGCGTATCCTCGATCGCCATGCTCGGCTTTATTGTGTATTAAAAGTCTTATGGTCAAAAACGTGTAATTGGTACTTAAGTGGTAATTTGGGTCGATGTGGGCCCCACTTTGTAAAACTCGTTCACACCTTAGTTATGTGCTAGTTTAACATATATAAACTTGTGTCTAAAAGCATTTTGGTTAAATGTGTCGGGAACTCGCTTATCTTTTTCGCACTTAAAAGTCCCGGGGACAGCCCGTTTTGGCGCGGCGCGCCAGGTAGGAGGCGCGGCGCGCGGGTATGCTGTTCAGGAAATTTTTTTTTGTTGTTGTGAAAATTAACGGGTTTTGTCGGGGTTGGTTTGGCTCGTTACAGTACTACACTATGCATAATGAGTTTGTTCAAAAAGCCTCTAGCTTGAATACTTTTAATACCATCGGTGTAAGCACAATTTAGATTGACGGATCCGTTAGGTTGACAACCTCACCCGCTATAAAAACAGTGGTGCATTTACTTTGAACATTAAATACATTTGAACAAGTGTATAACATTTTACGAGGTAAGGTCGGGTATAGTGGCTTCTATACTCGGGTCATTGCTAGTATTCAGGTGCTCGGTTTATGCAAACGATAGAATCTCGTGGTCAAGGAAACTAAACTATTTTTCTGATAACTGTTTTTCAGATATTGTTACATTATTTTAAACCTGTAGATTCACCAACATTATTTGTTGACCTGTTTTTGCGTGTTGTTATTTTCAGGTATTAATTGCTTCCACTGTAGAATATTGTTGTTGCGTAGAAGTCAAGCCAAGCACTGGGACCAGAGTTAACATTCCGTTAAAGGGATTTTGACGGGGTGTTACATGGTGAGATATATAGGTTTAAAGCTAGCATCGATATAAATATAGACCACAAGATTTCATAGTTATAAATATTTCAATAAAGATATTCTATAAGTTGTTGAGCACTTCGGTAACCATACTTAACCATAAATGTAGCATATTCCCTTTATTATGAAATCTCCCTACACTGTACCAAGTGTAGTAAAAATGAAGTACTATGCAATAGTTTACGATACTAGAGCGACTAGCCCGGTTGGGGTTGTCAAACCCGATAGATCTATCAATAAGATTCGCGCTTACATGTTCTTACAACATGTAAATATTAGTTACCAAGCTATTAGGGAAGATATGCAATGTGGTACAACTCAACGTAGAATATATTTTAAGTACTTGCGTCCATGGCGTAAAACATAAAATGCATGTATTCTCATCCCAAAATATTTTTAAAGTTTAAAAATGGGACTATATACTCACGGTAGTAAAAGTATATTAATAATAAGTTTTCAACTTATTAAAAATATGACCGTCGTCCTTGGATTAACGAACCTATAACAATAATAATGATTCAGATAATAATATGACATGTGAATAAAATAAAACAAGTTCATAGAATACTTATATATTAATTTTTAACATTTTTATGTTAGTAGTCCTTTGTTAGTAGTCCAAAATAGTCCGAAATGTCCAACAGTCCAATAATCGGTATATATATAATCTTAGAATTACCCCACGACATATTGTATACGTATTGTCTTTCCATCAACCCAGAGACGTATTGTATACGTATTGTCTTAGAATGTATCAAAACGTATTGTATACTTATTGTCTTAGGATTTATCAAAACGTATTGTATACTTATTGTCATGGAATGTACCAAGATTATCATATATATATATATATATATATATATATATATATATATATATATATATATATATATATATATATATATATATATATATATATATACAATCTCGGAATTAACTAAAATTATAATATTTTATTATACTAATGATAACATGTCCAAATATATATAGGAAAAGTTAGCAAGGATATGGTTAATATAATTTTAACAATATAAATTTCGTCCATACAACGTTAATTTTAGCAGATTTTGTTTTGCTCGCCATATATTCATTACAACTCCGTTTAAAGTGAATCAAATTGCTATGGTTTCATAATGAACTGTATTATTTAGAACTAAACTTAAAAAGTAGTGGTTTATAATCATAGTTACAGGTTACAAGTCATATTTAAAAGAGGTAGTCATTTCCGTCAAAAAACGACATATTGATGACCATTTTGAAAAACATACTTCCACTTTGAGTTTAACCATGATTTTTGGATATAGTTTCATGTTCATAAGAAATATCATTTTCTCATAAGAACAACTTTTAAATCAAAGTTTATCATAGTTTTTAATTATCCAACCTAAAACAGCCTCCGGTTTTACTACGACGGCGTATGTCCGATTTTACGGTGTTCTTCGTGTTTACAGGTTTTAAATCATTAAGTTAGCATATCATATAGATATATAACATGTGTTTAGTGGATTTTAAAAGTTATGTTAGAAGGATTAACTTTGTTTGCGAACAAGTTTAGAATTAACTAAACTATGTTCTAGTGATTACAAGTTTAAATCTTCGAATAAGATAGTTATATATATATATATATATATATATATATATATATATATATATATATATATATATATATATATATATATATATATATATATATATATATATATGAATCGAATGACGTTATGAACATCATTACTAACTCAAGTATAGTAGGTAAACCTACTGGAAATGATGAGAAAATAACTTGAGCTTCAAAGGATCTTTGATGGCTTGGAAGTTCTTGAAGCAGAATCATGACACGAAAACAAGTTCAAGTAAGATTACTACTTGATTTAAGGTAGTTATGTTTATAGAAATTAAACCAAAGCTTGGATATGATTATTACCTTGATTAAGAATGAAAAGTTACTGAGATTAGATGGAAGTTATTGATCTTTGATGAGTTGTTGGATTAGATTAAAAAGATTGGAAGTAATCTTGCAACTTCTTGATTCTAGGTTGTTTTTATGATGATTAAAGCTTGTAATTGAAGCTAAATGATGGGGAAAATACTTGGAGATGATCAAGTATGAAGTTAGGAGTATTTTGAGAGAGAATTGGGAGTGTAAGTATGAGAAAATGTAATGAAGAAATAGTGTGTATGCATAAAAATGTTTTTAGTTTATAAAGAAAGAAAAGATTCCTAATTTTGTTTTCTTACTAAATAATTCATGCTACTTGACAAATGGTTGGTTCCACATGTTTCTTAATCATTTAGGCTGCAAAGGAGCAGATTTTTATTGGTATATACCAATAGTAAATACATCTAGAAGCTGGGTATAATACGAGTGCAAATACCGTGCGAATACGAGTAGAATTCTTGATGAAAACAAATGGGAATAAAAGTGTGATTATTTTTGTTAACTAAGAGTGTTTTGATATACGTATTGAAGTCCTTCAAATGTGTATTAATACATCTTAATACACTATATATATATACATTTTAACTGAGTCGTTAAATCATCGTTAGTCGTTACATTTAAGTGTTGTTTCGAAACCTTAAGTTAACGACCTTGTTAAATGTAATTAATCCCATTGTTATTATATCTAATGGGATGTTAAATTGTTATATTATCATGACAACATAGTGTGTTAATATATCTTAATACGATATATAAATATTAAGACGTTATTACAACGATAATCGTTACGTATATATATCGTTTCGAAATCCTTAAGTTAGTAGTCTCATTTTATGTATATAGTTCATTGTTAATATACTTAATGAGATACTTAATTATAATTTCATCATGTTAAATATATATATAAGTTCATATATATATTATCATGTTATTTACAAGTTATAACGTTCGTGAATCATCGGACAAGTTAGGTGGTCACACGTTTACATAAAATTCGTTTCAATTAATCAAGTCTTAAAAAGTTGATTGCTTAATATGTTGGAAACATTTAATCATGTAAATATTAATATTGTTCAATATATAATCATGGAAAAATTCGGGTCATGACATGATTACTGTAGTGACCCGGAAATTTTCGACCAAATTTAAACTTAATCTTTGAATGATTTCGACACGATAAGCAAAGTCTGTAATGTTGAGTCTCGAAATTTATGGAACCATGTTCATATAATAAATTATCCTGTGACTATTCCCGACGATTCACGAACCATTGTTGGTAATAAATATGTACACACCTGTATATAAATAAATATAAATATATATAATATATAGATATAAGATTTAATACATGTAATTTATTATATTAATATTATTACTAGTATTATCATTAGATAAAATTATTACCATTAAAAATCATTATCTATATATCAATATTATTATTAATATAAAAATAACACAATTATCATTAATAAAATTTTTATTAACATTATCACTATTAATTATTAACATTGTTATCAATATTATTATTATTATTATTTTATTTATATTTATCTGTAATAATTATCAATCATGATCAACTTTTATATATTCTGTTATATTTTCTTCTTTTAGTTCTTGTCTGTGAAGTTAAAATGTCGGCAGAGCATATTACTTCCGTGATATTTATTTGTTATATTACTGTGTTTATCTATATCCTCTTCCACTACCTATTCTATATTACTCATATACATCTGGCAAAATATATGAACCTCACTTGTCATCACCCATGTAATTCATATCATATTACTGTTTTCTATTCGATTTATGAACCCCACAATATTCTCTTTCTCCTTTTCTTGTTTCCTGTCAAATCCATTCTGTCATTGCTTTTGTTTAGAGGCCATTCCACTATCTATCTATTACGTACTAGATGCTATATTTATATATACAAATAAGATGGATTACTCACTTTCTGTTATCAATCCATATCTATCACTGTCTCTTTTTATGTAATTGTCTTCATCTATCTATGATATAGATATATACATACATCTTTAAACAATGAGACCATTACACTTTAATCATCACCACCACTCTACTACAACAACCACCATCGAAACCCATCTACTTTACCATTGTTGCTTGGTTAACATGTTCACTTCTTATATGAATTAAAGCGCAAGACCAAAACAACCACCACCCTTAAACCGTAGCAAAAGCATCGACCTCCACCATGATCACTTCCCCACGGACATGACTAAATTCTGTTGAAACCAAACCCATTTGATCACTTGTTAACTTGCTACTACCGCTATCATATTTATTATGTAAACTACAACACAATTAAACTATACCTTGGATCTTATTTTTTTTCTTGTACGATGAACAACCCATTTTGATCAACCTACAACCAAAACCATTAAACCACCACCCATTATTGTTCATTCGAAAACCACTAGTTTCGTTTCTTGTTTGTGATTGATATTAACCGAGACCATCAAGATCACCAACATCATTATAGACAAACCCATCGACAACCCAATACAATTTTATTACTACTACAGTCACTATACACGACACTCTTTTATTTTGAAACCCATTTAATATTAACTTCTTGATCTCAAAACTTGCTGCAACACTTTTCCGTTCATTCGAATGCAACTACTACCGTGTTTTCTGGTTCGTTTCATCACAACCATCTGACAAACCACCACCTTACTTGCTGCTATTTTTGTGAACCCAAAAGCCACCACCACTTTAAATCACCACCTTTCTATATAAAATACATATACATATTCAAATGACAACTTGAACCACCACCTTCATTAAACCCACGTTTGAATACCGCAATACCATCATCGTTGATGTTTCTTGTTCGAACAAATTAACGAGAAGAAGACGTTCACAGTTTGTGGTTTGTCAAATTGGATGTTGTGAATATTAAATATATCACATAATCAAATATGAAGACAAATTAGGTAAAAGGAAATAAGACACAAGTATGTGGCAGACCAAATGTAGTGTAAAGGCATGCTGGATAATTTTTTATTGAATGACAAAGATACAGACAAGTTATGATGATACTTTACTACGAATAGGAAATTAAACCGATACCCCTTTTCACTTGGGCTGTAATTTTTTTTTCTGTTGGACCTATATTGGGCCACTTGTACTAGTGAACTATTAACGCAGCTTGGGCCGAGGGCCTGCTTAGTTTTTCTGATCAGGCCAGACGATAATGATAATCTCAAGTAGGATGAGCTGTGTTGTAGGAGAAGGAAAAACAGATTAATAATGGGTTAATTAAATATAGGTATGATTATAAGTTCGAAACACAGACATGGTTTGATGGTTAAGGGTGTTGGGGTGTGAGCAGGAGGTCTAGAGTTCGAGTCTCGTCTCGCATAATCCTTTTTGGAAAATACTTTAAAAGGGTATACATTCTAAATTTCATTTTTTTATTACTATTATTATTAGTAGTATTTATTATGATTATTATTATGTTATTAAGCATTATAAAAATAATTATTATGGTTATCATTATAATCTTTATTATTGTTAGAATTTGTATTATAATTGGTATTAAAATTAATATTATAAGAATCATAAATGTTATTATTATAATTATAAGTATTGTATCTATTATTATTATTATAAATATTAATTATGATATTATTATTAAATTTAAAACTATAATATTATTATCATGGATAGGTTTATTATTATTATCAGTTTGAGCATAATACAAATTATTATTTTCATAAATGTTTGTATCGGTATCACTTTATAAATATTAGTATCATTATTATTATTATTACTATTAATATTACTATAATTATTATTATTTTCTGTATTGTGATATTTAATACTATCATTACTATCAAAAACAACTTTTATCATTATTATTAATATTATATTACCAAATAAGTATGTTGTATATAAAAATACACTCAAAAGTAATATTACATATATGTATGTATTAAACATATTAACAGTTTCTATATAAATATTTATATATAACAAATTAAGTAGTTTTAATATAATACCAATCAAACATATATATTAATATAACAATATAAATACTAATCAAATTAAATAAATACACAAACTAAATATATATAAAATATAATTAGAAGATATATGATTTGAACTTGTTCAATTACGATTAAATGTCTTAATAAATATACAAATGTTATAGGTTCGTGAATCCGAGGCCAAACCTGCATTGTTCAATATACTCGTATGTATTTTTACTACAAAATACATTAGGTGAGTTTTCATTACTCCCTTTTTATATATATTTTTGGGACTGAGAATACATGCACTGCTTTTATAAATGTTTTACGATATAGACACAAGTAATCGAAACTACATTCTATGGTTGAATTATCGAAGTCGAATATGCCCCTTTTTATTAAGTATGGTAATCTAAGAATTAGGGAACAGACACCCTAATTGACGCGAATCCTAAAGATAGATCTATCGGGCCCAACAAGCCCCATCCAAAGTACCGGATTCTTTAGTACTTTGAAATTTATATCATGTCCGAAGGAGGATCCCGGAATGATGGGGATATTCTTATATACAAATTGTGAATGTCGGTTACCAGGTGTTCAATCCATATGAATGATATTTTTGCCTCTATGCATGGGACGTATGTTTATGAGAAATGGAAATATGAAATCTTGTGGTCTATTAAAATTATGAAATGATTATTTATGTTAAACTAATGAACTCACCAACCTTTTGGTTGACACTTGAAAGCATGTTTATTCTCAGATACGAAAGAAATCTTCCGCTGTGCATTTGCTCATTTTAAAGATATTGTTTGGAGTCATTCATGACATATTTCAAAAGACGTTGCATTCGAGTCGTTGAGTTCATCAAGATTATTATTAAGTCAATTATAGTTAGATATATTATTAAATGGTATGCATGCTGTCAACCTTCGATGTAATGAAAGATTGTCTTTTCAAAAACGGATGCAATGTTTGTAAAATGTATCATATAGAAGTCAAGTACCTTGTGATGTAATCAACTGTTGTGAATCATTTATAATCGATATAGAATTCGTCCGAATGGATTAGGACGGGTCGCTTCAGTTGGTATCAGAGTGGTGGTCTTAGCGAACCGGGTCTGCATTAGTGTGTCTAACTGATAAGTCGTTAGGATGTATTAGTGAGTCTGGACTTTGCCGTGTCTGCATGTCAAAAGTTTTGCTTATCGTTTTTGTCGGAAATCATCAGCTTATCATCCTTAGGAAATTACCTGCTTATCATTCTTAGTCTAGACACATCTTACTGCAATGATTGCATGAATAGTGTATAGACAAAAAAAAATCCATATCTTAGCGTACCTGTCACTGTAGACTTTATCTGACACGTTTCCTTAATTTTCTCCGTAATTCACGGAATCTTTGGAAGTATGTATAGATATTCTATATATATAATTAGAATATCATTCGATATTCGAAAATCATTTCATATCAAAACCCTTTAACTGATCGTGAGAGATGGATCCTACACCTAGCTTGGATTCCATTAGTTCCGAAAGCGATTTCGAGATGTATATTGAAGCAGACTCCGAAGTCAATGAACCAAAAGTGTCTCAACCATTTAGTTATTTTTCTTTTTGGAGGAGATGGGGGTGGGTCCGAGACTTACTCACTCGATGGAGAAATGAAGAAGGCGAGCCCTACAGCAAACCAAACTTACCTCCTAACATCGGAGAAAATGATGTACTCACCGGTGAACCTATGCGCAACACTGTATTCACCCTTCTTGCTAAAGTTTTCCACCTCGAAGGTCGCATTACTGCAATTTCAGAAAATATTCAACCTCTACTTCCAAATACCAATCGAAGGGGAATGTTAGAAGAAGTTAGGGAACTTCGAATTGATAATCAAGATCTATCGAATCAAATGAGTGGATGGATAGAAATGATAGAGGGTAGGATAGAAAACCTGACAAGAATGGTGCGTGATTTACAAGCTATACTTACTACACCAACATCATCACCAACCTTAGCACCGACATCAACAGTATCACCGACATCAACAGTATCACCATCAGTAGCACCAGCAGCATAACCAGTACCAACCACAATAACATCATCACACGTCACAACCTCGCAGTCTATACCTCAAGCATAATCATCGTTCTACGAATCGTTCTACATAAACTATCTTCGTCCTTCATGGCGATTATATAATCCCTAATGTTTAGAGATTATGTACTCTAGTTCTAACCGTAAATCTGATGAGTTTAATATCACATTGACTCATTAAATCCATGATCACGTCTGAAGAAAATATATATGTATATATATTTTCATAAAGATGGTAATTAAAAGTTTTATTGTACAAACTGTTAATGGTGAAAATATTTTAACGGGTAGGTAATACCCAAGGAATATTTAGATTCCACATTAATAAGTTACACTATACATTCTTCGAATCTGATTCAACGGTCATTTACTATCCTACTTATATCTACCGATATACGAATCCGTTCACCACAGAATAACCATTTTCATTCAATTTCATATTTGGATTTTGATTTATCAGAATCCAACAAGTGGCATAATGAAGAAAACATTGGACAATAATAAAACTTGTTAGAAACAAATAAATTAACTATGAGAAAATTTTGTTAGGAATCCACGCTAAGTGTTCCTAGCTAACTGATTCCAGCTAACTGATTACATTTTATTTATCGCAATTTTATTTATCGTCATTTAATTTCTATTATTTACTTTACGCATTTTATTTATCGTCATTTAATTTCTGTTATTTACTTTACGCATTTTATTTATTGTCATTTAATTTCTGTTATTTATTTTACGCACTTTAAATATCAGGACATGTATACAAGGTTTTGACATATCATATCGACACATCTATATATATTATTTGGAATAACCATAGACACTCTATATGCAGTAATGATCGAGTTCTCTATACAGGGTTGAGGTTTATTATATAATAATATATATACTTTGAGTTGTGATCGAGTCTGAGACATGTACACGGGTCACGATACGTATTAATTAATTCGAATATTATATATTAAATTATATATGAATTATTGGACTGTCAACCGTGGACTATCGACTGTGGACTAATAACTTTGGATAATTAAAATGAATTAAAATATTGATCATAACATATGAAACTAAACAATTCTTCAAGTTTGCCACTTGATTTCATCTCAAACCTCATTTGTATCTTGACGATTACGATCCACGTTCAAACCTTTCATGATTCTTGAAAAACATCTCAAACGAGAGGATAAACCAACCGCACTTCATCTACGGAAGAAAAGGTTGATGCATATAGTTATGCACTTGAAAACGCTCGGAACCTGAGTAAACGTTTAACACGTATCTATACTAGCTTCTTTGGCGTTGTTATTACCGAAAATAACTTTACAATCCCTCTTCAAAGTAGCCAATTTTGTCACAGCTCCAGCAAGTCAACTTCGACTTTTCGTTCGAAACAACCTTATTATAACCTTGATATATATATATATATATATATATATATATATATATATATATATATATATATATATATATATATATATATATATATATGTGTGTGTGTGTGTATGTGTGTGTGTGCTCTTTTATTGTTATCAGGGAACCTTTCATATGCCACCATGTTACCATCAGCGTTTAATCATCTAAAAACACAATTCTCCTGAAACCACCACGGATTAATAACCAATGATTCAAATATCATAGCATTAAATGCAGAGGAAACAGAAAAATGGGAGATGGTCTAAACGGCCAAAAGTTTGATGATAAAGAAAGGAGTGTTAGGAACGCTCAATAGAAAATTGGGTATTGAAAAAAAAAACAGATTGAGCTACCCATGAAGGAGACCAAGGACAAATACAAGGACCAAACCCTATATTCAAAGAATTCAGGTAATTCTGGATCCGTTGAAATCTTTAGAGAATATCTTGCTCCGAAGTCATGTTAAAATCTTGCGGAAAATCTTTCTCCATCAACCATCGAACTTAGAAATTCCAAAATATCATCATCAATATCATCGATATTTCCGAGGATATTTTCATAAATATTCTCGTCCGAAATTATATACCTCTTCGCGCTTCCTGTATATCATTATATTGGAAACATTCAATAGAAAAATTTTGTACCGAAAAGCAGATTATGCGAAATTATGAAGAAAGCCATGGACAAATCACAAAGAATAAGTTTGACTTCAAAGAAGTCAAATGATTCAATGTCTGTTAAAGTCTTTAGTGAATATCTTGATCCTTACTCTAAACCCTTGCAGACAATAGTTTCTATCATCCTCTGATCTTAGATATTCCGAGATATCATCGTATCTTTCATTATAAATATCCTCCATATTTCTGAAGATATTTTTATAATTATTCTCATCTGAAATCATCAATCTCTTCGTGGTATCAGTGTTACATCATATAGAAACTGTTAATTTCTATATTCTGTAAACTTTCGAGCTTAGAATATGAATGTTATTGAAGTAATGCTGGGAACTGATGCATGAGTTAGTATAATATAATGACACTTGATCAATGTGATTATATTACAGTAAGTCATGCTGAGTTTCTAATGGAATGTGTTGATTCACAGATCATAACATCATCATGTGCCATGTTACACGACTTTTACATTTTATCTGATATATAAACACATCAAGAACAGATTTTCTTGATATTTCTATCTTTCCCAGATATTCTGGTAATTTGACGAATCAAGATCGTGCCATTACCATTCCTTTCTTAGAACATTAACTATGCTCATTTCGAAATTCATATCTATGAATTCTGGACCGTTGCTCGCTTTAATAGAAGTCGAGAGGATAATAAAAAGGCAAAGAGATCCAAAATATCAGAGAAAATATAAAGCCCAATGACAACACTGAAATTACAAACCGTGGATATCAGTACGTATAGCAATATAAAGACACGGGAGGATTATAAATACAATAATCCCTAGAGCAAAATAGAAATAAACAGATTCTTCAGGTGGGAGTTGGAAAAGAAGAACGATCATTGCGATAGTTAGAATAAGAACAAGGATCAGAACAGGGTTAAGCATTTTGATAAATCTTTTGAATTTGGGAATTGAGTATAGAAGTGGTGAAAATAAATGGAACGGAAAAGGTGAATTTATAAAGGAAATATCAGACGTAGTAATCGGGGCAGATCACCGTATTTAATTATAGAGATCTTAATTTCCATAAATTCCGAAGAATCAGATCTTATAAATCTTCAAGATTTTCTTTTAAATCCCTTGAATTTCGGAATTCAAACCTGACTACGTCAAACGTTAAAAAAAAAATCTTTGTTTCTCATTTCATTCTTTTGTGAATAGCTTCACTCGTGCTCTCCGAATAATCAAATTATTTTATCCATATTACTCAATGATGATAAAACTCTATTTATCAACGAATATTCGTCATGAAAACATTTTTATAGTTAACCATGACGACCTAACTCAAATTTCGGGACGAAATTTCTTTAACGGGTAGGTACTGTAGTGAACCGGAAATTTCTGACCAAATTTAAACTTAATCTTTGAATGATTTCGACACGATAAGTAAAGTCTGTAATGTTGAGTCTTGAAATTTATGGAACCATGTTCATATAATAAATTATCCTGTGACTATTCCCGACGATTCACGAACCATTGTTGGTAAATAAATATGTACACACCTGTATATAAATAAATATAAATATATATAATATATAGATATAAGATTTAAAACATGTAATTTATTATATTAATATTATTACTAGTATTATCATTAGATAAAATTATTACCATTAAAAATCATTATCTATATATCAATATTATTATTAATATAAAAATAACACAATTATCATTAATAAAATTTTTATTAACATTATCACTATTAATTATTAACATTGTTATCAATATTATTATTATTATTATTATTATTATTATTATTATTTTATTTATATTTATCTGTAATAATTATCAATCATGATCAACTTTTATATATTCTGTTATATTTTCTTCTTTTAGTTCTTGTCTGTGAAGTTAAAATGTCGGCAGATGAAATGACCCGTTCATATACATTATAAACGATTCATAATAGTTGATTACATCGCGAGGTATTTGACCTCTATATGATACATTTTACAAACATTACATTCGTTTTTAAAAGACAAACTTTCTTTACAACGAAAGTTGACGGCATGAATACCATTTCATAATACATCCAACTATAATTGACTTAAAAATAATCTTGATGAACTCAATGACTCGAATGCAACGTCTTTCAAAATATGCCATGAATGACTCCAAGTAATATCCTTAAAATGAGCTAATGCACAGCGGAAGATTTCTTTAATACCTGAGAATAAACATGCTTTAAAGTGTCAACCAAAAGGTTGGTGAGTTCATAGGTTTATCATAACAATCATTTCAATATATTAATAGACCACAAGATTTCCGTTTATAAATATATGTACACTCGCAAGTGTATAAAATCGTTCTGCTTATGTTGAGGCCTCAGTAACCAACCTTAACAATAATATAATAAGTCATCTTCGCAAAGATGGATACGTACACTCGCAAGTGTATAAATAATCCTCGAAGTACTAAACATCCGCCCACTAGCTCTTATGTCTAGTGCAGCCTACAGGATGGGGGTGTTAAGCCCGATAGATCTATCTTTAGGATTCGCGCTCACATGCTCTTATAACATGTAACTAAATTACCTAGCACATCAATCCGCAGAATTATCATTTTTGATCACTTGTCTCTATTTCATAAAGCATTTATAAAAGCAGCGCATGTATTCTCAGCCCAAAAATATATATTGCAAAAGCAATTAAAAAGGGAGCAAATGAAACTCACCATACTGTATTTCGTAGTAAAAATACATATAACGTCATTTAACAAGTGCAAGGTTGGCCTCGGATTCACGAACGTATCAATATTGAGATTCAATATTGCAGGAAAGTACGTAGACGCAACGGAGATGATAAACACTAGATTGACCTCACGAGCATACCCATGAACCATACCCATCACCTCCATAGCTATAACCCATAATTTCCTTAGCTTCGACTCATTCAAAAAACTATTTTAAAATCACTCGGACATCACTCCGTCGTAATATTTTATGTATACTAATAATATCTTGAAATAATACAGAGCAATATATATATATATATATATATATATATATATATATATATATATATATATATATATATATATATATATATATATATATATATGTAAATCGATTGAGAGAGTTTAGAGAAATATATTTTCAAGTTTCTATGAAATAATGAAACCTATTGAATTCTATTTATAATAGATTTTTGAATTATTAAAGTGAATTATTAAAGTATGAATTATTAAAGTATGAATTATTAAAGTGAATTATTAAAGTATGAATTATTAAAGTGAATTATTAAAGTATGAATTATTAAAGTATGAATTATTAAAGTGAATTATTAAAGTATGAATTATTAAAGTGAATTATTAAAGTTAAAGTAAAGTAAAAGTAAAGTAAAGGTAAAGTTAAAGTATAGTAAAAGTATAAAAACTATGTATGTATAATACGCGTATAAATATATATAATATTAATTTAAATCGTTATATATATTTAATGAAATAAAATATAAATATCATTATATTTATTATACTGGTTAAGTAATGAGTTGTCAAAAGTGATTCTAGATATTTATAAAAGTTATATATATTTTAATAATAAAGTTCTTTTTAAACTGAAAACGTTTTTGTACGTTTGAAAATAGATTAATAGAATATTATGGAAACCAATTCTCCACTAACTTTTGTCTAACTTTCGTAAATGACACTTTTTGTTTTTATTTATAAATAGTTTTACAAATTATTCCGAATATCGTTAAAAGGAATAGATTTTCTCAATCATAGTGGACCTCTCAACAGAGACTTGTAATCATAATTCAATGTTTCTGATAATTCAAGCATTTAATATATTTTTATTAATTTCGTCGATAATCATATTGAAACAAATACGTTCATGTAAAGCATTATACGTTTAAATACTTTTTTGACATTTTCAATTTATAATATATACACATATACATACATATTCATATATGTTCATTTAATGGTTCGTGAATCATTGGAATTTGGTCGAGGTTTAAATGAATGTATAAACATAGTTTAAAATCCTTGAGATTTAACTTAATAAACATTGCTTATCGTGTCAGAATAATATAAAGATAAAGTTTAAATTTAGTCAGAAATTTCTGGGTCGTCACAGCAGAGCATATTACTTCCGTGATATTTATTTGTTATATTACTGTGTTTATCTATATCCTCTTCCACTACCTATTCTATATTACTCATATACATCTGGCAAAATATATGAACCTCACTTGTCATTACCCATGTAATTCATATCATATTACTGTTTTCTATTCGATTTATGAACCCCACAATATTCTCTTTCTCCTTTTCTTGTTTCCTGTCAAATCCATTCTGTCATTGCTTTTGTTTAGAGGCCATTCCACTATCTATCTATTACGTACTAGATGCTATATTTATATATACAAACAAGATGGATTACTCACTTTCTGTTATCAATCCATATCTATCACTGTCCCTTTTTATGTAATTGTCTTCATCTATCTATGATATAGATATATACATACATCTTTAAACAATGAGACCATTACACTTTAATCATCACCACCACTCTACTACAACAACCACCATCGAAACCCATCTACTTCACCATTGTTGCTTGGTTAACATGTTCACTTCTTATATGAATTAAAGCGCAAGACCAAAACAACCACCACCCTTAAACCGTAGCAAAAGCATCGACCTCCACCATGATCACTTCCCCACGGACATGACTAAATTCTGTTGAAACCAAACCCATTTGATCACTTGTTAACTTGCTACTACCGCTATCATATTTATTATGTAAACTACAACACAATCAAACTATACCTTGGATCTTATTTTTTTTTCTTGTACGATGAACAACCCATTTTGATCAACCTATAACCAAAACCATTAAACCACCACCCATTATTGTTCATTCGAAAACCACTAGTTTCGTTTCTTGTTTGTGATTGATATTAACTGAGACCATCAAGATCACCAACATCATTATAGACAAACCCATCGACAACCCAATACAATTAAAGTGAATTATTAAAGTATGAATTATTAAAGTGAATTATTAAAGTATGAATTATTAAAGTAAATTATTAAAGTATGAATTATTAAAGTATGAATTATTAAAGTGAATTATTAAAGTATGAATTATTAAAGTGAATTATTAAAGTATGAATTATTAAAGTGAATTATTAAAGTATGAATTATTAAAGTAAATTATTAAAGTTAAAGTAAAGTAAAAGTAAAGTAAAGGTAAAGTTAAAGTATAGTAAAAGTATAAAAACTATGTATGTATAATACGCGTATAAATATATATAATATTAATTTAAATCGTTATATATATTTAATGAAATAAAATATAAATATCATTATATTTATTATACTGGTTAAGTAATGAGTTGTCAAAAGTGATTCTAGATATTTATAAAAGTTATATATATTTTAATAATAAAGTTCTTTTTAAACTGAAAACGTTTTTGTACGTTTGAAAATAGATTAATAGAATATTATGGAAACCAATTCTCCACTAACTTTTGTCTAACTTTCGTAAATGACACTTTTTGTTTTTATTTATAAATAGCTTTACAAATTATTCCGAATATCGTTAAAAGGAATAGATTTTCTCAATCATAGTGGACCTCTCAACAGAGACTTGTAATCATAATTCAATGTTTCTGATAATTCAAGCATTTAATATATTTTTTTTAATTTCGTCGATAATCATATTGAAACAAATACGTTCATGTAAAGCATTATACGTTTAAATACTTTTTTGACATTTTCAATTTATAATATATACACATATACATACATATTCATATATGTTCATTTAATGGTTCGTGAATCATTGGAATTTGGTCGAGGTTTAAATGAATGTATAAACATAGTTTAAAATCCTTGAGATTTAACTTAACAAACATTGCTTATCGTGTCAGAATAATATAAAGATAAAGTTTAAATTTAGTCGAAAATTTCTGGGTCGTCACAGTACTTACCCGTTAAAGAAATTTCGTCCCCGAAATTTGATAGAGGTCGTCATGACTAACAATGAGAATGTTATTATGATGATTATAAAGTTTTATCATGTCTAAGAAGTATGGATAAAATAATTCGATTACTCAAAGCGTATGAGGGAAGTTATCGTAAATGAAGGAAATAAGATTATAGTGATTCGTCATATCTTTTGACGTCATCACAATTGATCTCCGAATTTAAAGAAAATCTTTGTAATCTATGTTGGATTTGATGCTTCGGTGATTAAGGAGATTATGATTCTCTTCGAATTAATACGATAATCCATCTTGATTTCTCTGTCGGGTATTTCACTATAAATCCACCTCCTTCGTTTCCTTACAACTCACACCTTCTATTCTTTCTCCCTCAACTCATATTTTAAAGTATTTGTCAATATGCTTCATCCAGTACTGATTCTCGATATACTCCTCACTTTCATATCTGTCATTCTTCTTTTTCATCTGCCTCCGGAAGAATCTATTTACTTCTACTATACTCTTGGTTTTATAGTGTTTTTAGTTCTCCCGTGTCTTTATATCGCTATATGCATTGATATATACGGTTTGTGATTTCTGGGTTGTTGTTGGGTTTTATATCTTCCCTTATATTTCAAAGTCCTTGCTTCTTCTATAATCATTGTCATCCACAGTTAATGCTCTCTTCTATTTGCTATGATTTATACTCCCATTTCTAGTTCAGAGCTTTGTCCTTTCGTTTCTTCTTCTTGCGATTAAGCACCGCTTGTAATGGTCCAGAATTCGCAGATATAAATTTCGGAATGAACATTGTTAATGTTCTAGGAAGGAAATTGTAATGACACGATCTTGATTTGTTAATTTACCAAAATACCCTGAAAAGACCGCATCATCAAGAAAATATATTCTTGATATTTTTAGAGATTAAATAGAATACAAGAGTCGTGTAACATAGCACATGATGACGTTATGATCTGTGAATCATCATGTTCCATTTAGAAACTCATCATGAATTACTATAATATAATCACGTTGATCAAGTGTCATTATATTATACTAACTCATGCTTCAGCTCCCAACACTTCTTCAAGAATATTCCTATTTTAAACTCGAATGTTTCAGAATTTAGAAACTAAAATAGTTTCCTTTATGATATAATACAGATAGCGTGAAGAGGTAAATGATTTTAGATAAGAATAATTATAAAAATATCTTCAGAAGTATGGATGATATTTATAATGAAAGATACGATGATATCTTAGAATGTCTAATATCAGAGGATGATGAAGGATATTGTCCGCAGGGGTTTAGAGTTAGGAGCAAGGTATTCGTTAATGACTTCAGCAAGTAATGAATCATTTGGATCCTTTGAAGGCAGGTTCAGCCTTTATGATTTGTCCACAGCCTCCTTCATACTTTGCTCAATCCGTTTTCCAGTTCTAAAGCTTCTCTTTTTCTGAGCTTTGCCAATATACTATCCTTTATAATCTAACTTTTTACTGTTAAGGTCGTTTACAGTTTTTGTTGCTTCATCAGCATTTTTCAAAATTTCGAGAACTGGTTCGCAGTTTAGGGTGTTTTTCAGAAATTTCTCATTCAAAGAATGTAAGTCTTGGAGGTAGACGTTGTGTGTATTTGTAATTGTTGATGTAGACATGCTGCGAGGTTTCAAAATACTGATTGCTGATTCTCAATAATTGGTATGGCAATTCTTGTTATAAGGTACGAATAAATATATGATAGGGTTTCGATAATTATAATAATTTTTTTTTTTTTTTTGGAAAGTCAAAGATCAGTGAAGTTGTTGGTAAGTTTATTGCTAATGTGGTGAATATAAACGATTCCCCAGTAACGTTGGCGAAAGGGCAACGTATCTATCGAGATTATAATAAGACTAGTCCGACTGAAAAGTCGAAGTTGACTTGCTGGAGCTGTGACAAAACTGTCTACTTTGAAAAGGAATTGAAAAGTCATTTTAGCTAATAAATGCCAAAGGGTCTGACACGGATACGCGTTGAACTATGACTTTGGCTTCGAGAGCTTTTTAGGTACATAAATGTGGGTAATATTTGGTTGGATCATCATCTCGATTGTTCATTGTTTGAAGTGTCTTCGAAAACTTCGGAGAGTTTGAACACAGTTTGTAATCATTAATATACATATGATGTTCTAACACAGTTTTGAAGTCAAAGTATAGCTTTGAAAGATGTAGGAATCTAAGAGTGATGTCTTCTGTTAAATCATGACTTGGATTTTGATTTGTCAAAATCAGAATGCGTAATCAAATTTGGGTGAGAATGGTTGTTTTGATTACTATACAAGAATGTATATTGTTGTGAGATTTTGGGAGTATAGTTGATGATTTGCTTAATCAGATTCGAAAAATGTAACTATTAATTGTGAATTTATATATCTCTCGGGTATTACCTACCCGTTAATTTTTTTTTTTCACAATTAATATTTTGTACAACAGAATTTTATTACAGTCTTTATGAAAATATATATGTGCATATTTTCTTCAGATGTAACATAGATTTAATGAGTTAATATTAAATTAAACTCATTTGATTTATGGTTGAAACTAGAACTGAATAATCCCTAAAGACTTTAGAAATTACATAACTTCTACGGAGTATTTATTCAATAAAATTGAAATTATGAATTAATACTTCGTTATTTGTTGGTGTTTGTAACCCTTGCACCATATTCTCTAAAGCCACTACTCGAGCGCGAAGCGCGTTGACTTCTTCTGTTACACCGGGGTGATTGTCGGTTCGGACGAGCGGATAAATAAAATCTAGAATTTGATGTAGTATATAATCGTGGCGAGATACTCTGAAAATGAGAGAGCAAATGGTGTTTCAGACCGGTTCGCCAGTAAGTGCTTCAGGTTCATCGCCAAGAGGGCAATGTGGTGGATGGAAGGGATCACCTTCTTCTTGTCTCCAATTATTAAGGAGGCTACGAACCTATCCCCAATTCATCCAGAATAGATGATGGCTAATTGGTTGATCCATTCCGGTCACACTGCTTTCGGAGCTTGAGTGGGATTCCATATCGAAATTCGAGGGACTTGAACTAATGACGAATTCCATTTCGTTCGATTGAATAAAGGATTTTTCGATATGAAATGATTTTTCGGCTAACGGGTGGTATTCTAATTACATAGAATATCTATATATATAGCGCAAAAGATTTCGTAGATTACGGAGGAATTTACGGAATATGTCAGGCAAAGTTTACAGTAACAGATACGTTAAGATATGAATTAGCAGATACGCTAAGATATGAATTTTGTCTATACACTATTCATGCAATCAATGCAATAAGATGTGTCTAGACTAAGAATGATAAGCAAGTAATTTCTGACAAGAATGATGAGCAAAACTTTTGACATGCAGACACGGTCGAAGTCCAGACTCACTAATGCATCCTAACGACTATCAGTTAGACACACTAATGCAGACCTGGTTCGCTAAGACCACGGCTCTGATACCAACTGAAATGACCCGTTCATATACATTATAAACGATTCATAATAGTTGATTACATAGCGAGGTATTTGACCTCTATATGATACATTTTATAAACATTACATTCGTTTTTAAAAGACAAACTTTCTTTACAACGAAAGTTGACGGCATGAATACCATTTCATAATACATCCAACTATAATTGACTTAAAAATAATCTTGATGAACTCAATGACTCGAATGCAACGTCTTTCAAAATATGCCATGAATGACTCCAAGTAATATCCTTAAAATGAGCTAATGCACAGCGGAAGATTTCTTTAATACCTGAGAATAAACATGCTTTAAAGTGTCAACCAAAAGGTTGGTGAGTTCATAGGTTTATCATAACAATCATTTCAATATATTAATAGACCACAAGATTTCCGTTTATAAATATATGTACACTCGCAAGTGTATAAAACCGTTCTGCTTATGTTGAGGCCTCAGTAACCAACCTTAACAATAATATAATAAGTCATCTTCGCAAAGATGGATACGTACACTCACAAGTGTATAAATAATCCTCGAAGTACTAAACATCCGCCCACTAGCTCTTATGTCTAGTGCAGCCTACAGGATGGGGGTGTTAAGCCCGATAGATCTATCTTTAGGATTCGCGCTCACATGCTCTTATAACATGTAACTAAATTACCTAGCACATCAATCCGCAGAATTATCATTTTTGATCACTTGTCTCTATTTCGTAAAGCATTTATAAAAGCAGCGCATGTATTCTCAGCCCAAAAATATATATTGCAAAAGCAATTAAAAAGGGAGCAAATGAAACTCACCATACTGTATTTCGTAGTAAAAATACATATAACGTCATTTAACAAGTGCAAGGTTGGCCTCGGATTCACGAACGTATCAATATTGAGATTCAATATTGCAGGAAAGTACGTAGACGCAACGGAGATGATAAACACTAGATTGACCTCACGAGCATACTCATGAACCATACCCATCACCTCCATAGCTATAACCCATAATTTCCTTAGCTTCGACTCATTCAAAAAACTATTTTGAAATCACTCGGACATCACTCCGTCGTAATATTTTATGTATACTAATAATATCTTGAAATAATACAGAGCAAATATATATATATATATATATATATATATATGTAAATCGATTGAGAGAGTTTAGAGAAATATATTTTCAAGTTTCTATGAAATAATGAAACCTATTGAATTCTATTTATAATAGATTTTTGAATTATTAAAGTGAATTATTAAAGTATGAATTATTAAAGTAAATTATTAAAGTATGAATTATTAAAGTATGAATTATTAAAGTGAATTATTAAAGTATGAATTATTAAAGTGAATTATTAAAGTATGAATTATTAAAGTGAATTATTAAAGTATGAATTATTAAAGTGAATTATTAAAGTTAAAGTAAAGTAAAAGTAAAGTAAAGGTAAAGTTAAAGTATAGTAAAAGTATAAAAACTATATATGTATAATACGCGTATAAATATATATAATATTAATTTAAATCGTTATATATATTTAATGAAATAAAATATAAATATCATTATATTTATTATACTGGTTAAGTAATGAGTTGTCAAAAGTGATTCTAGATATTTATAAAAGTTATATATATTTTAATAATAAAGTTCTTTTTAAACTGAAAACGTTTTTGTACGTTTGAAAATAGATTAATAGAATATTATGGAAACCAATTCTCCACTAACTTTTGTCTAACTTTCGTAAATGACACTTTTTGTTTTTATTTATAAATAGCTTTACAAATTATTCTGAATATCGTTAAAAGGAATAGATTTTCTCAATCATAGTGGACCTCTCAACAGAGACTTGTAATCATAATTCAATGTTTCTGATAATTCAAGCATTTAATATATTTTTTTTAATTTCGTCGATAATCATATTGAAACAAATACGTTCATGTAAAGCATTATACGTTTAAATACTTTTTTGACATTTTCAATTTATAATATATACACATATACATACATATTCATATATGTTCATTTAATGGTTCGTGAATCATTGGAATTTGGTCGAGGTTTAAATGAATGTATAAACATAGTTTAAAATCCTTGAGATTTAACTTAACAAACATTGCTTATCGTGTCAGAATAATATAAAGATAAAGTTTTAATTTAGTCAGAAATTTCTGGGTCGTCACAGCAGAGCATATTACTTCCGTGATATTTATTTGTTATATTACTGTGTTTATCTATATCCTCTTCCACTACCTATTCTATATTACTCATATACATCTGGCAAAATATATGAACTCACTTGTCATTACCCATGTAATTCATATCATATTACTGTTTTCTATTCGATTTATGAACCCCACAATATTCTCTTTCTCCTTTTCTTGTTTCCTGTCAAATCCATTCTGTCATTGCTTTTGTTTAGAGGCCATTCCACTATCTATCTATTACGTACTAGATGCTATATTTATATATACAAACAAGATGGATTACTCACTTTCTGTTATCAATCCATATCTATCACTGTCCCTTTTTATGTAATTGTCTTCATCTATATATGATATAGATATATACATACATCTTTAAACAATGAGACCATTACACTTTAATCATCACCACCACTCTACTACAACAACCACCATCGAAACCCATCTACTTCACCATTGTTGCTTGGTTAATGAAATGTCCCGTTCTTATTGATTAAAAACGTTCCATATTAATTGATTTCGTTGCGAGGTTTTGACCTCTATATGAGACGTTTTTCAAAGACTGCATTCATTTTTAAAACAAACCATAACCTTTATTTCATAAATAAAGGTTTAAAAAGCTTTACGTAGATTATCAAATAATGATAATCTAAAATATCCTGTTTACACACGACCATTACATAATGGTTTACAATACAAATATGTTACATCGAAATCAGTTTCTTGAATGCAGTTTTTACACAATATCATACAAACATGGACTCCAAATCTTGTCCTTATTTTAGTATGCAACAGCGGAAGCTCTTAATATTCACCTGAGAATAAACATGCTTTAAACGTCAACAAAAATGTTGGTGAGTTATAGGTTTAACCTATATATATCAAATCGTAACAATAGACCACAAGATTTCATATTTCAATACACATCCCATACATAGAGATAAAAATCATTCATATGGTGAACACCTGGTAACCGACAATAACAAGATGCATATATAAGAATATCCCCATCATTCCGGGACACCCTTCGGATATGATATAAATTTCGAAGTACTAAAGCATCTGGTACTTTGGATGGGGTTTGTTAGGCCCAATAGATCTATCTTTAGGATTCGCGTCAATTAGGGTGTCTGTTCCCTAATTCTTAGATTACCAGACTTAATAAAAAGGGGCATATTCGATTTCGATAATTCAACCATAGAATGTAGTTTCACGTACTTGTGTCTATTTTGTAAATCATTTATAAAACCTGCATGTATTCTCATCCCAAAAATATTAGATTTTAAAAGTGGGACTATAACTCACTTTCACAGATTTTTACTTCGTCGGGAAGTAAGACTTGGCCACTGGTTGATTCACGAACCTATAACAATATATATATACATATATATCAAAGTATGTTCAAAATATATTTACAACACTTTTAATATATTTTGATGTTTTAAGTTTATTAAGTCAGCTGTCCTCGTTAGTAACCTACAACTAGTTGTCCACAGTTAGATGTACAGAAATAAATCGATAAATATTATCTTGAATCAATCCACGACCCAGTGTATACGTATCTCAGTATTGATCACAACTCAAACTATATATATTTTGGAATCAACCTCAACCCTGTATAGCTAACTCCAACATTCACATATAGAGTGTCTATGGTTGTTCAGATATATATATAGATGTGTCGACATGATAGGTCGAAACATTGTATACGTGTCTATGGTATCTCAAGATTACATAATATACAATACAAATTGATTAAGTTATGGTTGGAATAGATTTGTTACCAATTTTCACGTAGCTAAAATGAGAAAAATTATCCAATCTTGTTTTACCCATAACTTCTTCATTTTAAATCCGTTTTGAGTGAATCAAATTGCTATGGTTTCATATTGAACTCTATTTTATGAATCTAAACAGAAAAAGTATAGGTTTATAGTCGGAAAAATAAGTTACAAGTCGTTTTTGTAAAGGTAGTCATTTCAGTCGAAAGAACGACGTCTAGATGACCATTTTAGAAAACATACTTCCACTTTGAGTTTAACCATAATTTTTGGATATAGTTTCATGTTCATAATAAAAATCATTTTCTCAGAATAACAACTTTTAAATCAAAGTTTATCATAGTTTTTAATTAACTAACCCAAAACAGCCCGCGGTGTTACTACGACGGCGTAAATCCGGTTTTACGGTGTTTTTTTTGTGTTTCCAGGTTTTAAATCATTAAGTTAGCATATCATATAGATATAGAACATGTGTTTAGTTGATTTTAAAAGTCAAGTTAGAAGGATTAACTTTTATTTGCGAACAAGTTTAGAATTAACTAAACTATGTTCTAGTGATTACAAGTTTAAACCTTCGAATAAGATAGCTTTATATGTATGGATCGAATGATGTTATGAACATCATTACTACCTTAAGTTCCTTGGATAAACCTACTGGAAAATAGAAAAATGGATCTAGCTTCAACGGATCCTTGGATGGCTCGAAGTTCTTGAAGCAGAATCATGACACGAAAACAAGTTCAAGTAAGATCATCACTTGAAATAAGATTGTTATAGTTATAGAAATTGAACCAAAGTTTGAATATGATTATTACCTTGTATTAGAATGATAACCTACTGTAAGAAACAAAGATTTCTTGAGGTTGGATGATCACCTTACAAGATTGGAAGTGAGCTAGCAAACTTGAAAGTATTCTTGATTTTATGTAACTAGAACTTGTAGAATATATGAAGAACACTTAGAACTTGAAGATAGAACTTGAGAGAGATCGATTAGATGAATAAAATTGAAGAATTAAAGTGTTTGTAGGTGTTTTTGGTCGTTGGTGTATGGATTAGATATAAAGGATATGTAATTTTGTTTTCATGTAAATAAGTCATGAATGATTACTCATATTTTTGTAATTTTATGAGATATTTCTTGCTAGTTGCCAAATTATGGTTCCCACATGTGTTAGGTCACTCACATGGGCTGCTAAGAGCTGATCATTGGAGTGTATATACCAATAGTACATACATCTAAAAGCTGTGTATTGTACGAGTACGAATACGGGTGCATACGAGTAGAATTGTTGATGAAACTGAACGAGGATGTAATTGTAAGCATTTTTGTTAAGTAGAAGTATTTTGATAAGTGTATTGAAGTCTTTCAAAAGTGTATAAATACATATTAAAACACTACATGTATATACATTTTAACTGAGTCGTTAAGTCATCGTTAGTCGTTATATGTAAGTGTTGTTTTGAAACCTTTAGGTTAACGATCTTGTTAAATGTTGTTAACCCAATGTTTATAATATCAAATGAGATTTTAAATTATTATATTATCATGATATTATCATGTATGAATATCTCTTAATATGATATATATACATTAAATGTCTTTACAACGATAATCGTTACATATATGTCTCGTTTAAAAATCATTAAGTTAGTAGTCTTGTTTTTACATATGTAGTTCATTGTAAATATACTTAATGATATGTTTACTTATCATAGTATCATGTTAACTATATATATATCCATATATATGTCATCATATAGTTTTTACAAGTTTTAACGTTCGTGAATCATCGATCAACTTGGGTGGTCAATTGTCTATATGAAACATATTTCAATTAATCAAGTCTTAACAAGTTTGATTGCTTAACATGTTGGAAACATTTAATCATGTAAATATCAATCTCAATTAATATATATAAACATGGAAAAGTTCGGGTCACTACAGTACCTACCCGTTAAATAAATTTCGTCCCGAAATTTTAAGCTGTTGAAGGTGTTGACGAATCTTCTGGAAATAGATGCGGGTATTTCTTCTTCATCTGATCTTCACGCTCCCAGGTGAACTCGGGTCCTCTACGAGCATTCCATCGAACCTTAACAATTGGTATCTTGTTTTGCTTAAGTCTTTTAACCTCACGATCCATTATTTCGACGGGTTCTTCGATGAATTGAAGTTTTTCGTTGATTTGGATTTCATCTAACGGAATAGTGAGATCTTCTTTAGCAAAACATTTCTTTAAATTCGAGACGTGGAAAGTGTTATGTACAGCCGCGAGTTGTTGAGGTAACTCTAGTCGGTAAGCTACTGGTCCGACACGATCAATAATCTTGAATGGTCCAATATACCTTGGATTTAATTTCCCTCGTTTACCAAATCGAACAACGCCTTTCCAAGGTGCAACTTTAAGCATGACCATCTCTCCAATTTCAAATTCTATATCTTTTCTTTTAATGTCAGCGTAGCTCTTTTGTCGACTTTGGGCGGTTTTCAACCGTTGTTGAATTTGGATGATCTTCTCGGTAGTTTCTTGTATAATCTCCGGACCCGTAATCTGTCTATCCCCCACTTCACTCCAACAAATCGGAGACCTACACTTTCTACCATAAAGTGCTTCAAACGGCGCCATCTCAATGCTTGAATGGTAGCTGTTGTTGTAGGAAAATTCTGCTAACGGTAGATGTCGATCCCAACTGTTTCCGAAATCAATAACACATGCTCGTAGCATGTCTTCAAGCGTTTGTATCGTCCTTTCGCTCTGCCCATCAGTTTGTGGATGATAGGCAGTACTCATGTCTAGACGAGTTCCTAATGCTTGCTGTAATGTCTGCCAGAATCTTGAAATAAATCTGCCATCCCTATCAGAGATAATAGAGATTGGTATTCCATGTCTGGAGACGACTTCCTTCAAATATAGTCGTGCTAACTTCTCCATCTTGTCATCTTCTCTTATTGGCAGGAAGTGTGCTGATTTGGTGAGACGATCAACTATTACCCAAATAGTATCAAAACCACTTGCAGTCCTTGGCAATTTAGTGATGAAATCCATGGTAATGTTTTCCCATTTCCATTCTGGGATTTCGGGTTGTTGAAGTAGACCTGATGGTTTCTGATGCTCAGCTTTGACCTTAGAACACGTCAAACATTCTCCTACGTATTTAGCAACATCGGCTTTCATACCCGGCCACCAAAAATGTTTCTTGAGATCCTTGTACATCTTCCCTGTTCCAGGATGTATTGAGTATCTGGTTTTATGAGCTTCTCTAAGTACCATTTCTCTCATATCTCCAAATTTTGGTACCCAAATCCTTTCAGCCCTATACCTGGTTCCATCTTCCCGAATATTAAGATGCTGCTCCGATCCTTTGGGTATTTCATCCTTTAAATTTCCCTCTTTTAAAACTCCTTGTTGCGCCTCCTTTATTTGAGTAGTAAGGTTATTATGAATCATTATATTCATAGATTTTACTCGAATGGGTTCTCTGTCCTTCCTGCTCAAGGCATCGGCTACCACATTTGCCTTCCCCGGGTGGTAACGAATCTCAAAGTCGTAATCATTCAATAATTCAATCCACCTACGCTGCCTCATATTAAGTTGTTTCTGATTAAATATGTGTTGAAGACTTTTGTGGTCGGTATATATAATACTTTTAACCCCATATAAGTAGTGCCTCCAAGTCTTTAATGCAAAAACAACTGCGCCTAATTCCAAATCATGCGTCGTATAATTTTGTTCGTGAATCTTCAATTGTCTAGACGCATAAGCAATCACCTTCGTTCGTTGCATTAATACACAACCGAGACCTTGCTTTGATGCATCACAATAAATCACAAAATCATCATTCCCTTCAGGCAATGACAATATAGGTGCTGTAGTTAGCTTTTTCTTCAATAACTGAAACGCTTTCTCTTGTTCATCATTCCATTCAAATTTCTTCCCTTTATGCGTTAATGCAGTCAAGGGTTTTGCTATTCTGGAAAAGTCTTGGATGAACCTTCTGTAGTAACCAGCTAGTCCTAAAAACTGGCGTATGTGTTTCGGAGTTTTCGGGGTTTCCCACTTTTCAACAGTTTCTATCTTTGCCGGATCCACCTTAATACCTTCTTTGTTCACTATGTGACCGAGGAATTGAACTTCTTCCAACCAAAATGCACACTTTGAAAACTTAGCGTATAATTCTTCCTTCCTCAATACTTCTAACACCTTTCTCAAATGTTCACCGTGTTCTTGGTCATTCTTTGAGTAAATAAGTATGTCATCAATGAAAACAATGACAAACTTGTCAAGGTATGGTCCACACACTCGGTTCATAAGGTCCATGAACACAGCTGGTGCATTAGTTAAACCAAATGGCATGACCATAAACTCGTAATGACCGTAACGTGTTCTGAAAGCAGTCTTTGGAATATCATCTTCTTTCACCCGCATTTGATGATACCCGGAACGTAAGTCAATCTTTGAATAAACAGACGAGCCTTGTAGTTGATCAAATAAGTCGTCGATTCTCTGTAGTGGGTAGCGGTTCTTGATGGTAAGTTTGTTCAACTCTCGGTAGTCGATACACAACCTAAATGTACCATCTTTCTTCTTGACAAACAAAACAGGAGCTCCCCACGGTGATGTGCTTGGTCGAATGAAACCACGCTCTAAAAGTTCTTGTAATTGGCTTTGCAGTTCTTTCATCTCGCTGGGTGCGAGTCTGTAAGGAGCACGAGCTATTGGTGCAGCTCCTGGTACAAGATCTATTTGAAATTCAACGGATCGATGTGGGGGTAATCCCGGTAATTCTTTCGGAAATACATCGGGAAATTCTTTTGCAATGGGAACATCATTGATGCTCTTTTCTTCAGTTTGTACTTTCTCGACGTGTGCTAGAACAGCATAGCAACCTTTTCTTATTAGTTTTTGTGCCTTCAAATTACTCATAAGATGTAGCTTCGTGTTGCCCTTTTCTCCGTACACCATTAAGGGTTTTCCTTTTTCTCGTATAATGCGAATTGCATTTTTGTAACAAACGATCTCCGCTTTCACTTCTTTCAACCAGTCCATACCGATTATCACATCAAAACTCCCTAACTCTACTGGTATCAAATCAATCTTAAATTTTTCGCTAACCAGTTTAATTTCTCGATTCCGACATATATTATCTGCTGAAATTAATTTACCATTTGCTAATTCGAGTAAAAATTTACTATCCAAAGGCGTCAATGGACAACTTAATTTAGCACAAAAATCTCTACTCATATAGCTTCTATCCGCACCCGAATCAAATAAAACGTAAGCAGATTTATTGTCAATAAGAAACGTACCCGTAACAAGCTCCGGGTCTTCCTGTGCCTCTACCGCATTAATATTGAAAACTCTTCCACGGCCTTGTCCATTCGTGTTCTCCTGGTTCGGGCAATTTCTAATAATGTGGCCTGGTTTTCCACATTTATAACAAACTACATTGGCATAACTTGCTCCGACACTACTTGCTCCGCCATTACTCGTTCCGACACCATTTGTTCCTTTCGTTCTATTAACCCCTGGTCCGTAGACCTCACACTTCGCCGCGCTATGACCATTTCTTTTACGCTTGTTGCAAAATTTGGTGCAGAACCCCGAGTGATTCTTTTCACACCTTTGGCATAGCTGCTTCTGATTGTTGTTGTTGTTGCGGTTATTATTATTGTTGGGATGATTGTTGTAGTTGCTGTTGTTGTTGTTGTTGTTGTTGGGCCGTTTGTTGTAGTTGTGATTGATGTTGCGATTGTTGGGATAATTGTTGCGATTATTGTTGTAATTGCTGTTGTTGTTGTATTGGTGATTCTTATCACCGTTTTCCTCCCACTTTCTTTTGACTTGCTTCACATTGGCCTCTTCAGCAGTCTGTTCTTTAATTCTTTCTTCAATCTGGTTCATTAGTTTGTGAGCCATTCTACATGCCTGTTGTATGGAGGCGGGCTCGTGTGAACTTATATCTTCTTGGATTCTTTCCGGTAATCCTTTCACAAACGCGTCGATCTTCTCTTCCTCATCTTCGAATGCTCCCGGACACAATAGGCACAATTCTGTGAATCGTCTTTCGTACGTGGTAATATCAAATCCTTGGGTTCGTAACCCTCTAAGTTCTGTCTTGAGCTTATTGACCTCGGTTCTGGGACGGTACTTCTCGTTCATCAAGTGCTTGAATGCTGACCACGGTAGTGCGTACGCATCATCTTGTCCCACTTGCTCTAGATAGGTATTCCACCATGTTAACGCAGAACCTGTGAAGGTATGCGTAGCGTACTTCACTTTGTCCTCTTCAGTACACTTACTTATGGCAAACACCGATTCGACCTTCTCGGTCCACCGTTTCAATCCGATCGGTCCTTCGGTTCCATCAAATTCCAAAGGTTTGCAGGCAATGAATTCTTTGTAGGTGCATCCTACACGATTTCATGTACTGCTAGATCCAAGGTTATTATTGGTATGTAGCGCAGCCTGTACTGCGGATATGTTTGAAGCTAGAAAAGTACGGAATTCCTCTTCATTCATATTCACGGTGTGTCGAGTAGTCGGTGCCATTTCCTTCAAAATAGTCAAATGGAACAAGTTAATCATACAGAATATTAAGAGTAGTTAATAGTATTTCGTAGCATAATATGAACTCATTTATAAAAGCTTTTTCTTCATATTAGCGTTTTATAAGTTTAAATTCGGGTAGTACCTACCCGTTAAGTTCATAGTTAGTAGCTAATATACAATTCAACTACTACAATTCTATATGAAAAACTGATTATAATAATATTTCGCGTTCAAACTTTTATACAATATTTTACAAACTTACAATACCGCTTATTTTACATAAAGCATGAAATATAGCACAAAATAACTTTGATACAAGATAGTTGTGAAGATAATTCTAGCTAGTACACAAGTCGTTCAGCAAAGGCAATAAAGACACGTAATTCATACGTCCAGAAACAAGTCATGCATTCTGGTTTTACTAGGACTACTTCCCATCCTTGGTCTTGTGCAACATAACCGTTATGGCCGTTGATAAGACAGCGTATTGTAACGTCATCAAAGGGACGAGGGTTACGTAATGTCCAACAGTCCCGTAATAATCTAAAAACCTCATTTCTTACCCCAATTACCGACTCCGTCACTTGTGGAAACGTTTTGTTTAATAGTTGTAGCCCGATGTTCTTGTTCTCACTTTGGTGAGAAGCGAACATTACTAATCCGTAAGCATAACATGCTTCTTTATGTTGCATGTTAGCCGCTTTTTCTAAATCACGAAGTCCAATATTCGGATATATTGAGTCAAAATAATTTCTTAACCCATTGCGTAAAATAGCATTTGGGTTCCCCGCAATATATGCGTCAAAGTAAACACATCGTAACTTATGGATTTCCCAATGTGATATCCCCCATCTTTCGAACGAAAGCCTTTTATAAACCAAGGCATTCTTGGAACGTTCTTCGAATATCTTACAAACTGATCTCGCCTTAAATAGTTGTGCCGAGGAATTCTGACCGACTCTAGACAAGATTTCATCAATCATGTCTCCGGGTAGGTCTCTTAAAATATTGGGTTGTCTATCCATTTTGTGTTTTTAAACTGTAAAATAGACAAGAGTTAGATTCATAAAAAAATACTTATTAATACAAGCAATTTTTACATATATCATAAAGCATAAGCACACTATATTACATATATTACACCACACGAATACAACTATCTTATTCCGACTCGCTCGTTTCTTCTTCTTCGGTTTTGGTTCGTTTTGCCAAGTTTCTAGGGATATATGATGTTCCCCTAATACGAGCCGTCGTGATCCACATTGGTTTAGAAAAACCTGGTGGTTTAGAGGTTCCCGGGTCATTGTTACAACTTAAGGACTTCGGGGGTTGACGATACATATAAAGTTCATCGGGGTTGGAATTAGATTTCTCTATTTTTATGCCCTTTCCCTTATTATTTTCTTTTGCCTTTTTAAATTCAGTTGGGGTAATTTCTATAACATCATCGGAATTCTCGTCGGAATCCGATTCATCGGAGAATTGGTAATCCTCCCAATATTTTGCTTCCTTGGCGGAAACACCATTGACCATAATTAACCTTGGTCGGTTGGTTGAGGATTTTCTTTTACTTAACCGTTTTATTATTTCCCCCACCGGTTCTATTTCTTCATTCGGTTCCGATTCTTCTTCCGGTTCCGATTCTTCTTCCGGTTCCGACTCTTCTTCCGGTTCCTCTTCGGGAACTTGTGAATCAGTCCACGAATCATTCCAATTTACATTTGACTCTTCATTATAATTAGGTGAGTCAATGGGACTTGTTCTAGAGGTAGACATCTATCACATAATATCAAACGCGTTAAGAGATTAATATATCACATAATATTCACATGTTAAAAATATATAGTTTCCAACAAAAATGTTAAGCAATCATTTTTAAAGAAAACACGGTCGAAGTCCAGACTCACTAATGCATCCTAACAAACTCGATAAGACACACTAATGCAAATTTTCTGGTTCTCTAAGACCAACGCTCGGATACCAACTGAAATGTCCCGTTCTTATTGATTAAAAACGTTCCATATTAATTGATTTCGTTGCGAGGTTTTGACCTCTATATGAGACGTTTTTCAAAGACTGCATTCATTTTTAAAACAAACCATAACCTTTATTTCATAAATAAAGGTTTAAAAAGCTTTACGTAGATTATCAAATAATGATAATCTAAAATATCCTGTTTACACACGACCATTACATAATGGTTTACAATACAAATATGTTACATCGAAATCAGTTTCTTGAATGCAGTTTTTACACAATATCATACAAACATGGACTCCAAATCTTGTCCTTATTTTAGTATGCAACAGCGGAAGCTCTTAATATTCACCTGAGAATAAACATGCTTTAAACGTCAACAAAAATGTTGGTGAGTTATAGGTTTAACCTATATATATCAAATCGTAACAATAGACCACAAGATTTCATATTTCAATACACATCCCATACATAGAGATAAAAATCATTCATATGGTGAACACCTGGTAACCGACAATAACAAGATGCATATATAAGAATATCCCCATCATTCCGGGACACCCTTCGGATATGATATAAATTTCGAAGTACTAAAGCATCCGGTACTTTGGATGGGGTTTGTTAGGCCCAATAGATCTATCTTTAGGATTCGCGTCAATTAGGGTGTCTGTTCCCTAATTCTTAGATTACCAGACTTAATAAAAAGGGGCATATTCGATTTCGATAATTCAACCATAGAATGTAGTTTCACGTACTTGTGTCTATTTTGTAAATCATTTATAAAACCTGCATGTATTCTCATCCCAAAAATATTAGATTTTAAAAGTGGGACTATAACTCACTTTCACAGATTTTTACTTCGTCGGGAAGTAAGACTTGGCCACTGGTTGATTCACGAACCTATAACAATATATATATACATATATATCAAAGTATGTTCAAAATATATTTACAACACTTTTAATATATTTTGATGTTTTAAGTTTATTAAGTCAGCTGTCCTCGTTAGTAACCTACAACTAGTTGTCCACAGTTAGATGTACAGAAATAAATCGATAAATATTATCTTGAATCAATCCACGACCCAGTGTATACGTATCTCAGTATTGATCACAACTCAAACTATATATATTTTGGAATCAACCTCAACCCTGTATAGCTAACTCCAACATTCACATATAGAGTGTCTATGGTTGTTCCAAAATATATATAGATGTGTCGACATGATAGGTCGAAACATTGTATACGTGTCTATGGTATCTCAAGATTACATAATATACAATAAAAATTGATTAAGTTATGGTTGGAATAGATTTGTTACCAATTTTCACGTAGCTAAAATGAGAAAAATTATCCAATCTTGTTTTACCCATAACTTCTTCATTTTAAATCCGTTTTGAGTGAATCAAATTGCTATGGTTTCATATTGAACTCTATTTTATGAATCTAAACAGAAAAAGTATAGGTTTATAGTCGGAAAAATAAGTTACAAGTCGTTTTTGTAAAGGTAGTCATTTCAGTCGAAAGAACGACGTCTAGATGACCATTTTAGAAAACATACTTCCACTTTGAGTTTAACCATAATTTTTGGATATAGTTTCATGTTCATAATAAAAATCATTTTCTCAGAATAACAACTTTTAAATCAAAGTTTATCATAGTTTTTAATTAACTAACCCAAAACAGCCCGCGGTGTTACTACGACGGCGTAAATCCGGTTTTACGGTGTTTTTTTTGTGTTTCCAGGTTTTAAATCATTAAGTTAGCATATCATATAGATATAGAACATGTGTTTAGTTGATTTTAAAAGTCAAGTTAGAAGGATTAACTTTTATTTGCGAACAAGTTTAGAATTAACTAAACTATGTTCTAGTGATTACAAGTTTAAACCTTCGAATAAGATAGCTTTATATGTATGAATCGAATGATGTTATGAACATCATTACTACCTTAAGTTCCTTGGATAAACCTACTGGAAAATAGAAAAATGGATCTAGCTTCAACGGATCCTTGGATGGCTCGAAGTTCTTGAAGCAGAATCATGACACGAAAACAAGTTCAAGTAAGATCATCACTTGAAATAAGATTGTTATAGTTATAGAAATTGAACCAAAGTTTGAATATGATTATTACCTTGTATTAGAATGATAACCTACTGTAAGAAACAAAGATTTCTTGAGGTTGGATGATCACCTTACAAGATTGGAAGTGAGCTAGCAAACTTGAAAGTATTCTTGATTTTATGTAACTAGAACTTGTAGAATATATGAAGAACACTTAGAACTTGAAGATAGAACTTGAGAGAGATCAATTAGATGAATAAAATTGAAGAATGAAAGTGTTTGTAGGTGTTTTTGGTCGTTGGTGTATGGATTAGATATAAAGGATATGTAATTTTGTTTTCATGTAAATAAGTCATGAATGATTACTCATATTTTTGTAATTTTATGAGATATTTCTTGCTAGTTGCCAAATTATGGTTCCCACATGTGTTAGGTCACTCACATGGGCTGCTAAGAGCTGATCATTGGAGTGTATATACCAATAGTACATACATCTAAAAGCTGTGTATTGTACGAGTACGAATACGGGTGCATACGAGTAGAATTGTTGATGAAACTGAACGAGGATGTAATTGTAAGCATTTTTGTTAAGTAGAAGTATTTTGATAAGTGTATTGAAGTCTTTCAAAAGTGTATAAATACATATTAAAACACTACATGTATATACATTTTAACTGAGTCGTTAAGTCATCGTTAGTCGTTATATGTAAGTGTTGTTTTGAAACCTTTAGGTTAACGATCTTGTTAAATGTTGTTAACCCAATGTTTATAATATCAAATGAGATTTTAAATTATTATATTATCATGATATTATCATGTATGAATATCTCTTAATATGATATATATACATTAAATGTCTTTACAACGATAATCGTTACATATATGTCTCGTTTAAAAATCATTAAGTTAGTAGTCTTGTTTTTACATATGTAGTTCATTGTAAATATACTTAATGATATGTTTACTTATCATAGTATCATGTTAACTATATATATATCCATATATATGTCATCATATAGTTTTTACAAGTTTTAACGTTCGTGAATCATCGATCAACTTGGGTGGTCAATTGTCTATATGAAACATATTTCAATTAATCAAGTCTTAACAAGTTTGATTGCTTAACATGTTGGAAACATTTAATCATGTAAATATCAATCTCAATTAATATATATAAACATGGAAAAGTTCGGGTCACTACAGTTAACATGTTCACTTCTTATATGAATTAAAGCGCAAGACCAAAACAACCACCACCCTTAAACCGTAGCAAAAGCATCGACCTCCACCATGATCACTTCCCCACGGACATGACTAAATTCTGTTGAAACCAAACCCATTTGATCACTTGTTAACTTGCTACTACCGCTATCATATTTATTATGTAAACTACAACACAATCAAACTATACCTTGGATCTTATTTTTTTTTCTTGTACGATGAACAACCCATTTTGATCAACCTATAACCAAAACCATTAAACCACCACCCATTATTGTTCATTCGAAAACCACTAGTTTCGTTTCTTGTTTGTGATTGATATTAACTGAGACCATCAAGATCACCAACATCATTATAGACAAACCCATCGACAACCCAATACAATTTTGTTACTACTACAGTCACTATGCACGACACTCTTTTATTTTGAAACCCATTTAATATTAACTTCTTGATCTCGAAACTTGCTGCAACACTTTTTCGTTCATTTGAAATTTATATCATGTCCGAAGGAGGATCCCGGAATGATGGAGATATTCTTATATACAAATTGTGAATGTCGGTTACCAGGTGTTCAATCCATATGAATGATATTTTTGCATCTATGCATGGGACGTATGTTTATGAGAAATGGAAATATGAAATCTTGTGGTCTATTAAAATTATGAAATGATTATTTATGTTAAACTAATGAAATCACCAACCTTTTGGTTGACACTTGAAATCATGTTTATTCTCAGGTACGAAAGAAATCTTCCGCTGTGCATTTGCTCATTTTAAAGATATTATTTGGAGTCATTCATGACATATTTCAAAAGACGTTGCATTCGAGTCGTTGAGTTCATCAAGATTATTATTAAGTCAATTATAGTTAGATATATTATTAAATAGTATACATGCTGTCAACCTTCGATGTAATGAAAGATTGTCTTTTCAAAAATAGATGCAATGTTTGTAAAATGTATCATATAGAGGTCAAGTACCTCGCGATGTAATCAACTGTTGTGAATCATTTATAATCGATATTGACTTCGTCCGGATGGAAAAGGACGGGTCGCTTCAATGACACTCCCCAGCACTTGCCGCTGGGAGTAATCTTAGAGAGCTCCAAACCATGACAAGCTTCTTCGCCAGAGTAGCTATCAAATCAATGTCACATCATCACTTTCTCACCAGCACTAACTCAGGACTATACACTCCCAACCATGAAATACTTCCATATAAAAAATAGACCCACTTTATATCAATGTACAAGTACAAAGGCTATTGTAAAAGTTTTTAATTAAGTACATTGCATGACATCTGCCCTCAAACATGCTTTAACATCACAAAGTGCGGGCGAAAATGCAGGGCGACCAGCAGGGCGCGCCGGTGGCATCGGTGCTCTCGAGGGCAGTAGGCAGGGCGGTTTCTAGGGTGGATTCGTTGGGAGAGCTCTTATTTATTATATATTATTGATAATGCTAAAAACGAACATATATTTCATAGCATTATCCCTCAAGAAAGACAAGCTTTTAGTTGCAATTGTTCTATTTACAAGTAATATTCGTTTAAATAATAAAAGGTGAAGACAAAAGACAGATTCTATGATTTGAAGACGCAAACGACCAAAAAGCTAAAAAGTACAAAGTACAATCAAAGTGGTTCATAATATTGATGAGAAACGTCTAAAAATTACAAGAGTACAAGCCACAAAACGCAAAGTACAAGATATTAAATAGTACGAAAGGACGTTCGAAAATTCGGAACCGGGACCAGAGTCAACTCTCAACGCTCGACGCAACGGACTAAAAATTACAAGTCAACTATGCACATGAATATAATATAATATATAATTAATTCTTAAAAATTATATATATATTATATTATATATTAAAACCGTCGGCAAACAAGAAAACAAAGTATGTGAGCTGGATCCTTACTCCATGCGATTGCATGGCCTGGAGGAAGAATTTCCATGCGATCGCATGGTAGTGAAAGGCTGGCCACATCTATAAATTTCGCAGTTTTTGGTCGAATGTTTTACACCTAATTCAATCTCTCTCTCTCACGATATATATATATATATATATATATATATATATATATTATAATTTTAATTTTAATTTTAATTTAAGATTAATAATAATAAGGGTATGTTAGAAAATGTTGTAAGTGTGTAAGTCGAAATTCTGTCCGTGTAACGCTACGCTATTATTAATCATTGTAAGTTATGTTCAACCTTTTTAAATTAATGTCTCGTAACTAAGTTATTATTATACTTATTTAAGCCGAAGTAATCGTGATGTGGGGATAAATATTAAGATTGGGTAATTGGGCTTTGTACCATAATTGGGGTTTGGACAAAAGAACGACACTTGTGGAAATTAGACTATGGGCTATTAATGGGCTTTATATTTCTTTAATTGAATGATAGTTTGTTAATTTAATATAAAGATTTACAATTGGACGTACCTATAAATAACCATATACACTCGATCGGACACGATGGGCGGGACATTTATAAGTACTAATAATCGTTCATTTAATCGGACACGGGAATGGATTAATAGTCAATGAACTTATTAAAACAGGGGTGAATTATATACAAGGAAAATTGGTGTAATTATAGTTTAAGTCTCCAATTAGTTGGAATATTTGACTTCGGATATAAGAATAATTTGACGAGGACACTCGCACTTTATATTTATGACTGATGGACTGTTATGGACAAAAACCAACCAGATGGACATATCGAATAATCCAGGATAAATGACAATTAACCCATGGTAATAAACTAAAATCAACACGTCAAACATCATGATTATGGAAGTTTAAATAAGCATAATTCCTTTATTTCATATTTCATCGCACTTTTATTTACTGTCATTTTATTTAATTGCATTTTTAATTATCGTACTTTTTAATTTTCGTAATTTTATTTACCGTCATTTTTATTTATCGCACTCTTATTTATCGCACTTTAATTTATTGTTATTTACTTTACGCTTTAAATTAAGTTATATTTATTTTTAATATTTTACATTAGGTTTTAACTGCGACTAAAGTTTTAAAATCGACAAACCGGTCATTAAACGGTAAAATCCCCCTTTTATAATAATAATAATACTACTTATATTTATATACATATTTATATTTATATACAAATTTAATTTTAAAAATATAACGTTAAACTTGGCTAGCTCCCTGTGGAACGAACCAGACTTACAAAAAACTACACTACTGTACGATTAGGTACACTGCCTATAAGTGTTGTAGCAAGGTTTAGGTATATCCACTCTATAAATAAATAAATATCTTGTGTAAAATTGTATCGTATTTAATAGTATTTCGCAATAAAAATATAACTATTTCGTATACACCTCTATGCACATCAAGTATTTTTGGCGCCGCTGCCCGGGAAAAACAACGCCGAAAGCGAAACGCTATATATATAAAAAAAAAAATATATATACGGGCCTGACACTGTTGCAGCCCAGACTTCTGGCCCGGATCCAAGAACCATGCGATCGCATGGCCCAGAGACGTAAACCTCATGCGATCGCATGAGGTTGTCTAACACGTCTGGTCTGAACCTATTACTGCATTAATTACGGTGTATAATTTAATTATTATTATTATAAACCCTAATTAGGGTTAATTATTTAATTAATTAGTTTTATTTTTATTATTTTTGTATTTTTAGTTTTAATTAGCTTTATTAAATATATAAACTTATTACTTTTATAAAATAAATAATATAAAAATAATATTCTTTTTTTTAGAATTGTATTTTTATAAATTTATGCTTCTTTTTATTTTTATATCTTTTTAATCGTAATTCGTAATTTGTATTTTTATAGTTCGTACTTAGTTTTAAATTTAGTATTTGCCATAGTTATTTTTATTTGTAAATTTTTAGGCCTTGCTGTAGAATCCTTTAAGTGCTTTTTCTTTAGACTAAGATTTAGGTGCCTTAGAATTTTACGACGTCGCTTATCGCTTTAATATTTTATAAATTTTAGTAATTTTTAAGTTATTGCCGTTTTGGATATAGAATTCCTTTTAAGCTTTAATACCTTTAGACGTAACTTTTAATTCTTAGTTTTTAGACTTTTAAGTTTCGACGCGCTACGTTCTTTTTATTATTTTTCGACCTTTTATTTTTCGACGTTTTCCGACGCGCTCTTTTTCTTTCTTATTTCTCGACGCTCTAATTTTTAGAACATAAAAGTTTTTATTTCTTCTCTAAAATTTCAAAACGAAAAATTATTTTAAGCGGTTAAATTGATAGACATCCTAAATTTTCTGGTTCGTAGTAATAGTTGGATTTGTTAGTGGCGAGTTGTGGGCTTCCGATTTAAAGGGTCCTGGCTACCTGCTGCATCTATTGGCTATTCGAAACGTGGGCAAAATCAGAAAAGTCTATTAATTTGATAACTTATATAATTTTTATTTTTTATAACTAATAGGATATTCAGTGAATGCATCGAGCAAAACGTTCACCACCTTTTATACGTTCACCACCTGTAACTCGATCAAGACATCTAGCCAATATTGTCGCCGTTGATTTTTCTTTAGAATCGTCATCCAGTCGACCAAGTACTCCAATTCAAATTTCCGATAATCCATTTTTTGAACCCGACCTCACAATTGAGAACCCGGAGGATATTCAGAGACAATTCAGAGATCCTGAACCATTAATCTTCCCTCCGGAACCACCAATCATTCAAACAGAGATTGTCGAGGAACAAACCATTAAATCAGAATCCTCTAGTGATTCAGATTCAACAAATTCAATCATGGAAAATCTGGAACCTCTAAGTATGGAAGACCGAATGAGAGCCAAACGCACTGGCCAAGGTCACGCAATTACTCAACCTGACATTAATGCGCCAGATTATGAAATTAAAGGACAAATCCTACACATAGTAACTAATCAATGCCAATTTAGTGGTGCGTCGAAAGAAGATCCAAACGAACATCTTCGTACCTTTAATAGGATCTGTACTCTATTTAAAATCCGAGAAGTGGGGGATGAACAGATATATCTCATGTTATTTCCCTAGACTTTAAAGGGAGAAGCCAAAGATTGATTAGAATCGTTACCTGAAGGGGCGATTGATACATGGGATGTCTTAGTTGAAAATTTTCTTAAACAATTCTTTCCGGCATCTAAAGCCGTGAGACTTCAAGGAGAAATTTTTACGTTCACGCAAAAGCCAAATGAAACTCTATATGAAGCGTGGACAAGATTTGGAAAGTTGTTGAGAGGATGTCCGCAACATGGTTTAGACACTTATCAAATAGTACAAATATTCTACCAAAGATGCGACATCACTATACGAAAAGACATCGATATAGCAGCTGGTGGTTCCATTATGAAGAAAACCGCAACTGAAGCTTACAAAATTATTGATAACACTGCTTCCCACTCACATGAGTGGCATCAAGAAAAAGATATCGTTAGATCATCTAAACCAGCTAGAGCCGATTCTAGCCATGACTTTGATTCCATTTCCGCAAAGATAGATGCTGTCGAGAGACGAATGGAAAAGATGACTAAAGATATTCACTCAATACGAATTAGTTGTGAGCAGTGTGGAGGACCACATTTGACAAAAGATTGTCTCTGTATTGAACAAACAATGGAACAAAGAGATAATGTTTCATACATGAACCAAAGGCCTGGAAATAATTATCAGAATAATTATCAACCGCCAAGACCAATCTACAATCAAAATCAGAATTATAACCGAAATGTTCCATACAACAACCAACAAGGTCCTAGCAATCAACAAGTATCCAACAATACTTACAATCAGCAAAGACATATTTTTCCAAACAAACCACCACAAACCGATGATAAAAAGCCAAACTTAGAAGATATGATGTCAAAGCTAGTTGAATCTCAAACGCAGTTTTTCACATCTCAGAAACAAACCAATGAACAAAATGCTCAAGCATTTAGAAATCAACAAGCTTCTATTCAAAATTTGGAACAAGAAGTAAGTAACCTAGCAAGGTTGATAGGTGAAAGAAAACCGGGAAGTCTACCTAGCGATACAAATGCTAACCCCCGAAATGAAACAGCTAAAGCCATTACCACAAGAAGTGGTATTACAATTAAACCACCTGAAATACCTGTAATTTCTGAGGACTCTATTCCTACTCCACAAGAACCACAATCTGAGCAAGATAAGGAAACAGAACCGGTAGTTGAAAAGGTTAATGAAGATAACACAGTTAAAGCTAAGCCTTATGTTAAACCATACCAACCACCACTTCCTTACCCGAGTAAAATGAGAAAAGAAAGACTTGAAGCCGAGCAATCCAAATTTTTGGACATGTTTAAACAAATAAATGTAAATCTTTCTTTCATTGATGTGATTTCAGGCATGCCTAGATATGCTAAATTTTTGAAAGATCTAATCACAAATAGAAAGAAAATGGAAGAACTCTCGGCTGTTACAATGAATACTAATTGTTCTAGAGTAATGTTGAATAAGATACCAGAAAAATTATCAGATCCAGGAAGTTTCACAATTACATGTTTTCTGGGAAGTCTTAGTTCAATAGAAGCATTGGCAGACTTAGGTGCTAGTATAAATCTAATACCGTATTCACTATATGCTAAACTAGACCTTGGAGAATTGAAACCAACACGAATAAACATACAACTAGCCGATCGATCAGTAAAATATCCTAGAGGGATAATGGAAAACATGCTAGTTAAAGTTGGTACTTTAGTATTTCCAGTAGATTTTGTTATTATGGACATGGAAGAAGATTCTCGAGTTCCTCTCATATTAGGAAGACCATTCTTAAACATGGCTAAAGCAATAATAGACGTGTTTGGTAAGAAACTGACCCTAAGTATAGAGGACGAGAGTGTTACCTTTTCTGTTGATAGAGCCATGCAACAACCGCAATCTGCAGATGATACATGTTATTACATTCAAACTATAGATTCACATGCAAAATTGTTAGAAGAATTTCCAAAATTACAAGGAATAGGAGAATGTTCTTTAGGAGAAGGAACTGAACCAATTGATGAAACTGAAATGTTAGCCGCACTCATGGCTAATGGATATGAACCAACAACAGAAGAAATTCAAATACTAAAAGAGGAAGGCAGATATCGATACAAATCATCGATAGAAGAACCACCGACATTAGAGTTAAAGCCACTTCCAAACCATTTGGAATACGTTTATTTACATGGTGAATCTGAATTACCTGTAATAATGTCGTCTTCTCTTACTGAAAATGAAAAATCTCAACTCATTTCTGTGCTAAAAGCTCATAAACCAGCTATTGCATGGAAGATTCATGATATTAAAGGCATAAGTCCTTCGTATTGCACACATAAAATCCTTATAGAAGAAGGTCATAAAATGTATGTGCAACGCCAATGAAGACTATATCCGAATATGCAAGATATTGTTAAGAAAGAAATTATTAAACTGCTAGATGCAGGTTTAATTTATCCAATCTCTGATAGTCTATGGGTAAGCCTAGTTCAATGTGTACCTAAGAAGGGTGGCATGACTGTCATCACAAATGAGAAAAATAAGCTTATTCCTACTAGGACTGTAACAGGATGGCGTGTTTGTATAGATTATAGAAAATTAAATGACGCCACCAGAAAAGTTCACTTTCCCTTACCTTTCATTGATCAAATGTTGGAAAGATTAGCCGGAAACAGTTACTATTGTTTTCTTGATGGTTATTCCGGATACTTTCAAATTCCAATAGCACCCGAGGATCAAGAGAAAACCACATTCACGTGCCCTTATGGTACTTTTGCTTATAAACGCATGCCATTTGGACTTTGCAATGCCCTTGCAACCTTACAAAGGTGCATGATGGCGATTTTTCATGACATGATAGAAGAATGCATGGAAGTTTTCATGGATGACTTTTCAGTCTTCGGTGATACTTTTGAAACATGTCTAGTTAATCTTGAACGAATGCTTATTAGATGCGAACAATCAAATTTAGTACTTAATTGGGAGAAATGCCATTTCATGGTTAAAGAAGGCATCGTTCTTGGTCATAAAATTTCAAAAGAAGGAATTGAAGTGGATAGAGCTAAAGTAGATGTAACTTCTAAACTTCCACATCCCACCAATGTTAGAGGAGTTAGGAGTTTTCTAGGGCATGCCAATTTTTACCGACGTTTCATAAAAGATTTTTCTAAAATTGCCACTCATATGAATAAACTCCTAGAAAAGGATGCTCCATTCATCTTTTCAGATGAATGCATCAAATCTTTTAATATTCTTAAGAAAAACTCACTAATGCGCCGATCATGATAACTCCAAATTGGAATCTACCATTTGAACTCATGTGCGATGCAAGTGATTTTGCAATGGGAGCCGTTTTAGGACAAAGGATTGAAAAACGATTTCAATCTATTTATTACGCTAGTAAGACGTTACAAGGAGCACAAACAAATTACACAACTATTGAAAAAGAACTCCTTGCTATTGTCTTTGCTTTTGACAAATTTCGTTCATATCTCGTTCTAGCTAAAACGGTGGTCTATACCGACCATTCTGCTCTTAGATACCTATTTTCAAAACAAGATGCCAAACCACGATTAATCCGTTGGATCTTACTCTTACAAGAGTTCGATATTGAAATCCGAGACAAAAAGGGAGCAGAAAATCTCGCCGCTGATCATCTTTCTCGTCTTGAAAATTCTGAATTAGAAGTTCTAAATGAATCGGCCATACAAGATAACTTTCCTGATGAATATCTATTGAAGATAGATTATAGTGAAATTCCATGGTTTGCAGACTATGCAAACTACTTAGTATGTGGATTCCTTAAAAAAGGGTTGTCGTACCAAAAACGAAAGAAATTCTTTAGTGATATAAAACACTATTTCTGGGAAGATCCACATTTGTTTAAAAGTTGTCCCGATGGAATAATACGCCGATGTGTATTCGGAGATGAAGCTAGTCAAATCTTAAACCATTGTCACACAGAACCAACAGGAGGGCATTATGGGCCTCAACTCACAGCAAGAAAAGTCTACGACGCTGGATTCTATTGGCCTACAATTTTCAAAGACGCACACCTTCTTTGCAAATCTTGTGATGCATGTCAAAGGGCCGGAAAAATAAGTCAACGTGATGAAATGCCACAAAATGTCATTCAAGTATGCGAAGTATTTGACGTTTGGGGTATTGACTTTATGGGTCCATTTCCAAAATCTCATAATAATCTCTACATTCTCGTTGCCATTGATTATGTATCTAAATGGGCGGAAGCACAAGCTCTCCCAACTAACGATGCACGAGTTGTAGTCAACTTCTTAAAACGTCTTTTTGCAAGGTTCGGAACACCGAAAGCTTTAATAAGTGATCGGGGTACTCATTTTTGTAATAATCAACTTGAGAAAGTTCTCAAAAGATATAGAGTAACTCATAAAATCTCAACTGCTTATCATCCACAAACAAGTAGACTAGTTAAAAATACCAACCGAGCTTTAAAACGTATTCTAGAGAAAACCGTAGGATCAAATCCAAAGGAATGGTCCATGAAATTGGAGGATGCACTCTGGGCTTTTAGAACAGCCTACAAAACTCCAATTGGCACTACACCTTTTAGACTCGTTTACGAAAAAGCATGTCATCTTCCAGTAGAAATTGAACACAAAGCATTTTGGGCTTTGAAGACATGTAATCTTGATTTACATGAAGCCGGACGTCTACGGTTAAGTCAATTAAACGAATTAGAAGATTTAAGACATGAAGCATATGAAAATTCACTAATCTATAAAGAAAGAATGAAGAAATGGCATGATAAAAGAATCAGAAGTTCAAAAGAATTTAAGGAAGGAGATAGAGTCCTTCTTTTCAATTCACGATTCAAGCTATTTCCTGGAAAATTGAAATCAAAATGGTCTGGACCATTCATAGTCAAAAGAGTTTTTCCATACAGAACAATAGAGTTGATAAATTCAAATGGGATAGAATTTAAAGTTAATGGTCACAGAGTTAAACATTACATAGATAGTCCAATGGAAGTTGAAGATGAAGTTAATCACAATTTTAATACCACAGCTAACTAAGTGTGGGAAGATTCGAATCTTTTTAAGATAATATATGTTTCTGTTAGAGTTAGATATTCTGTTTTCGTGTAGTTTTCGAGAATGGAATCCGAATGGTCTTTCCCTAACAGACCCTAAAGAACTAGTCTTCTCCCTCCATTCTGAATTTGTATTTTTTTAGGTTTTACGAGATGAAGAATTCCTTTGAACTAAACCATGGTCTAATGCTACATGCTATGATTACTAAACGTAATAATGACACCCTTCTGAGTGAATTGGTATCATTCATAAGAGGCAAAATGGACGGAGTAAGAAAAGAACTCAGGAAAGATCATCATAAGATACATTTTGGTAAAGGAAAATCAAAATCCGCAACAAAAAGAAGAGCACGACACCTTGAAAGATGTTATAAATGCGGAAAATGGTCACACGAAGGTAAATGTTCAAACAATCAAACATATTCAAATACCGAATTTGTTACTCTATGCAGAGAAGGACCGTTCATATGTTTAGAAGAAAAGATATTGAAGAATCGAGGTTACGTTTACGTAGCTATGGAGAACCAAATCACACGACTCTCCTATGAGTCGGCTAAAGCAGGTCTCTGAGAATTCTATCTCATAGGTAAGTATGTACAGTTTTTATTTATTTATTTATTTATTGCTTTTAACCTTTTGATAATAAACGCTGAATCGTTCGCTATAAAGTATTAAATTGGTATTCAATAAAATTAGGTATGCGTAACCGAAATTATTTGTATCTTATACAAAAATTTATTACATCACTGCGAAATTTACCGTTTATTCTTAAGGTATAAATATCTTTAATCAATCAACCCAAAATATTTCAGAAATTCGTCAGGAGTAAAACTAGGTTATGGAACCGAAATTACTTTACCGAAAAGAGGGCGTATATTTTTGAAAATATTTGATTGATTAAAGTGGGATAAAAGACCAAAAAGATTTTTTTTTATTTTAATTTTTACCTTGTTTTTAATTAATATATAAATATTAAATTAATATTGTAAACTTTTTAAAATCAATATATTTAAGTTTGTAAATATTTGAAAAATTAATATTTTTAATATAAGTTTGTATGTATAAAAATATTAATGATATGAATTTTTAATTTTATGCATTTTAAATTTAAGTTTGGTGTGAATTTAAAAACAAAATGTACTTTATTTCATTAAGTTAAAAATTTGATATCTAAAAATTCGTCGTGAGTTGAAAACTAGGTCGTTGAACCGAAATTACTTTACCCAAGGGAGGGACGAGAACTTTTATTATCATTATTTTTAATCTTATTGAATTAAAGTATGCCAAAAACATTAAAAACCCAAAAATCTTTGCTTTTAAAACAACGCTTTGAAATGATAAATTTTTAAAATTTTGTCGAGGGACGGACTAGGACATCGTTCCGAAACGCCCTCGTCCTAAATAAAAAAGGAAAACAAAATTTTAAAATTAATTTAATTATTTGTTTTAATTAGTTAAAGGTTTTTATAAAAAAAAAAAAAGGCAGGACCACATGCGATCGCATGGGTTTTACCTTGTAAAGCCATGCGATCGCATGGAGTGAAAATACTGGGCAGAAACATAAAGCTCACGAGCTGCTCTCTGTCTCCATTAAACATACACACAAACACACGAACCTACTCTCAAATCCTCTCAAAAATTCGCCATTTTCACCAAAATTCACCAAATTTCTTGCTATAATCCGCTCTAATCATGAAATTGTTCAGAAATTTTTCAAAGAAGGTAAAGATTACACCCCTAAACTCTTTAAATTTGAATTTTAGTGTTCTTGAGCTATTTTTTACCTAATTTGATTTTGTTAATTTCTAGTGTAATTAGAGTTAAATTGTTAGTATATTATGCATGTATAACCTAGATTGATGCTATTTAACATGATTTGAAGCCAAAAACTTCAAAAATTTTAGAAATCTAGGGTTTGTGTTCTTGAGCAATTTGGGGCTTTTTGATATAAACAAGTTATGACCGATTTTTGTCATGAATTATTGCTAAATTAAGTAGTGTAACATGTTTAGGTAGCTAAATGATCCAAACTTTGATCCTAAACATGATTTTTGAGAATTAAAGTAGACTTTTTAGGTCTAAAATTCATGAACTTGATTAAATTGATGTAAATGTCATTTGAAACTTGTTTAATTGCTAGTAATGGTTATTTTAACATGTTATTTGAGTTGAATGCTTATGAACTTTGAAAACATTTTCATATATGCTTATTTGAAAAAATGTAGAATTGTAAAAATTGTGAAAATGTGTATAAGTTTAATATAGATTAAACATGTTATTGTAATTGTTTTAATTTGTTATTTTGCTAACACTAATGCATATTTGGATGCACAAATTTTGTGTTTAATGTGTTTTGCAGAGATTTACCAATACTGATGGTGCATCATCATCATCTAGACAACTTGCTCCAGAACCTGAACCAGAAATGCAATATGAACCGGAGCAACAACAGGAACAACAACAACCTGATCAACACGTACCATATTATGATCCGCAACAAGAATATGTTAATGCCTACGTACAATTTCCGATTCATCCGATAATAGAACACCCAACGATTCATGAAGAACAGTTGCATCCTAATTTGAGATTTGATCGAAGCTGGAGAGATTACCCGACGTATCAAAGTAACAAATTCAAACTGGTAACGAAAAATGTAGAAGTACCGAGGGTAATCGATTAGGAACCTTTGGAAAGGGTCCAACTAGTTAACTCAGTTAGACAGCATCTGATCCAAAGGTATGGCGGCTCTTCTTTTCCCGATTGGGAACGTTTATTCACCATTCGTAGGCCTGTATATAAGGAATGGTGTGTTGAGCTTATGAGTACTATATCACTTAATGCGGATGTAGTTAGGTTAGATGATAGAAGTTTTCTTAGATTTTTACTTGGTCGAAGGATGTACAGGATGTCCATGCTGGACATGGCCAGGACTTTACAAATTTACACTCCTGGTGAATTACTACTACCCGATTGTACAAATTTGATTTATTATGGGGAGCGGGTAGATAGGAATTTTGACGCGGACGCCGTCTGGAGGCGTATGTCAAATTATAATGTTTTTTCGCTGGGAGGAAGACACTCCTATTTAGATATTAACAAAGCAGAGCTACGTATTATAGATAGATTTTTAGCTAATTTGATTATACAAAGAGGTAAAAACAAGGAGAAGATGACCTTACACGACTTATTTTACCTTAAGTGTATTCGAAACCCTAGAAGCTTTGTTAATATCCCCTACTGTGTTGGTTTTTATCTGTCCAAAATAGTAGCAGAAATACAGGACGGGGGAATAATAGGAGGAGGTATTTTTGTTACTCTCGGAGGAGGTATTTTTGTTACTCTCATTGGAGAGTATTTGGGTGTAGATAGGGATCAAGGGGGTCCACTGATGGTGTGTAGGGAACAGGTTGATACTTTAGGATTGAAGGTCTATCAGGGTGCTAAGGTATTAAAGAGCAGACACAATCAGGCAGTACCATATGATGGTCATCATCCACAGGTAGAGAGAGGTTCAGATAAGTAAATGGAGGAACCGGATGACATTAGGGATGTCATTAGGGAGGCTATGACTGACGTCTACCAGCGTATAGATGAGGTAGAAATGACAAACGAGGCTAGACATAGTCGGTACGAGCAGTGGCAAGCCGAGAATGTATACGTGCATTCTAGGCAACGACAGCATGATAGATGGCACTATCATCAGCATCAGATCATGAGCAAGCTATCACCTCAGGTACCAAATAACTACGTACCGACCCGGCCTGCTTACTATCCTACACACCAGCCCGATATGCGACCACCATTTACTCTCTACGACCCTAACCAGGCCTATCAGTACACCTATAACCAACCATGGAACCCGCCCGACGACATGAACTGGAACCCCTATCCAGATTGATACAGTTCCCGTTGGTGATTTCTATGATTTTTATCTTTTTATTATTTTTATTTATTTATGTTTAAACATATAATATTGTTATACTTTTATGTAAGTTTTAACATTTTTATTATGTTGTACTAATATTTCATATTTGATTTGAAAGTGAGATGTTAAGTCCCATTTCAAATTACCATGCATGTTATTATTTGTATGTATGTATTTTGTCAATTGTACACAACAGGGTAAAACAGCACACTTTCAAAGACTGGCATTAAGTTCAGCAAAAGCTATTAATTTTAACGATAAAACAGAAAACAAATGTGATGTAACAACAAGACGGAATGAACAAATGATGTGCACCATTTATCATTCAGCAAACAAACGCCAATATGTTTGGAAATTTTGGTAAAATTTAATCATTTTTCTACGCTAATCACCCTCAATAATTTAAATTGTTACTGATTTCTTGCAAATGAGGGCATTGCAAGATCTTAAGTGTGGGAAGAGATTAAATTCTTTCGGATTTTTAAAATTTTAATTTAAACACTTGGTTACCATTAAAAATACTAGTAACGCAGTAGTTGTATTAGAATCTAGTGCTCTCTGATAATAAAGAACAGCCCTAGTCTTATATACTGACTACCCAATTCTAGTAAAATTTTTCAAAAGTTTCAACTAAATGAACTCAAAATCATATTTATACATATTTATGAACGATAAAACTATGTGTTAACACCGAAATTATTGTTACCTCGAAAAGGACATAAATTGAGAAACAACCTAAAATGTTAGAATTCATTTAAAATGGAATAGAGGAAAATAAAAAGGCAAAGAAAGAAAAATAAAAGTCAAGTGTGGGAAAAATTTACCAAGTTATTTATAACATATGTCACATATTTTTGTACAAAGATACTTTTGTTTTGAACGATATTTATCAGTTTTACCCAGTTTATTGTAATATAAAAGGAAGTAAAGTCTTCCGAGAGAAAAAGACACGCGCTTCTTGATTTAGGTCAGGAAGTTGTCGTCCAGACCAGTTGTAGAGTCTACGAAAAACCTTAAAAAGTTTTCTCAAAAATCAGCTGGAAATCCACGGACCTCAGCATCAAACAAGGTCGCCAAGTAATCAGACTTATCCTAACCATGAGAGGATCTGTCTCGTACAATGGGGGGGAACCATGCAAATTAGGTTATAAGACTAATGAATCAAATCCCCAGAAAGGATAATCTCCTTAAAGATCAAAAATCAGCTTTTAAGCCTGATATTACTCAATCCTTGAGATTGACCTTAAAGATTGAGAATTCAAACTCATGAAATTCAATGATATCTAAACTCGAGCTTGAACGAGAATATATTTTGATCAAATTACAAACCGATTTGTTTTCTGAAAACCCATTTTCAATGCGTTCATTACCATTGAACGTAAAATCCTAGGAATTCACCTGGAATTCATTAGGTCACCTGAACCAAATCGGGTGTCAACCGTAAGAACGGTGGTTGCATAGCATGGTCAAAGACAGGACCTTGTGCCAGACCGAAAAACTATAGGGTGATCTTTACTATTGCTCCTACAAAGGATAGTAATTGCATCCGACACGTTATAGACCACAATCAAAAGCATGTCACGGGACATTGCCTCAACAGTTGCTTGTTCAACGCTTTCCTTTACAACCGGATGGTAGTTTACTTAAAGGTAATATACAGAGCAAGTATACTGGATGCGTTGCTTTCCCAATACAAGGTTAGCAAGTGGGTGACACAAAACCGCATGTTTTGAGCTAAAATTTTCAAATATGAAACCCACCAAACCCACAAAAACAATTTGCAAACACCGGTGAAGGGTTATTCCGGAAAACTTATCTAGGGTAAAAGCTAGATTGAAATTTCAAAAGATCAAATGTTTTCATAAAGATCCAATTTCCTTAAGGATCTAAATTTTCATAGTCATGTGGGACTGTAAACCACAACGTTACTATCATTGTTCATACCGCCGTATAGAAATCACTGATGTACAAAGTGTGAAGAATAAAGAAATGATTCTAGTATTTTTATTTCAAGACTATATTGCTTGAGGACAAGAAACGCTCAAGTGTGGGAATATTTGATAATGCTAAAAACAAAATATATTTCATAGCATTATCCCTCAAGAAAGACAAGCTTTTAGTTGCAATTGTTGTATTTACAAGTAATATTCGTTTAAATAATAAAAGGTTAAGACAAAAGACAGATTCGACGATTTGAAGACGCAAACGACCAAAAAGCTAAAAAGTACAAAGTACAATCAAAGTGGTTCAAAATATTGATGAGAAATGTCTAAAAATTACAAGAGTACAAGCCACAAAACGCAAAGTACAAGATATTAAATAGTACGAAAGGACGTTCGAAAATTCAGAACCGGGAATAGAGTCAACTTTCAACGCTCGACGCAACGGACTAAAAATTACAAGTCAACTATGCACATGAATATAATATAATATATAATTAATTCTTAAAAATTATATATATATTATATTATATATTAAAACCGTCGGCAAACAAGAAAACAAAGTATGTGAGCTGGATCCTTGCTTCATGCGATCGCATGGCCTGGAGGAAGAATTTCCATGCGATCGCATGGCAGTGAAAGGCTGGCCACATCTACAAATTTCGCAGTTTTTGGTCGAATGTTTTACACCTAATTCAATCTCTCTCTCTCTCTCACGATATATATATATATATATATATATATATATATATATATATATATATATATATATATATATATATATATATATTATAATTTTAATTTTAATATTAATTTAAGATTAATAATAATAAGGGTACGTTAGCGAATGTTGTAAGTGTGTAAGTCAAAATTCTGTCCGTGTAACGCTACGCTATTATTAATCATTGTAAGTTATGTTCAACCTTTTTAAATTAATATCTCGTAACTAAGTTACTATTATGCTTATTTAAGCCGAAGTAATCGTGATGTTGGGCTAAATATTTTAAGATTGGGTAATTGGACTTTGTACCATAATTGGGGTTTGGACAAAAGAACGACACTTGTGGAAATTAGACTATGGGCTATTAATGGGCTTTATATTTATTTAATTGAATGATAGTTCGTTAATTTAATATAAAGATTTACAATTGGACGTACCTATAAATAACCATATACACTCGATCGGACACGATGGGCGGGACATTTATAAGTACTAATAATCGTTCATTTAATCGGACACGGGAATGGATTAATAGTCAATGAACTTATTAAAACAGGGGTGAATTATATACAAGGAAAATTGGTTTAATTATAGTTTAAGTCCCCAATTAGTTTGAATATTTGACTTCGGATATAAGAATAATTTGACGAGGACACTCGCACTTTATATTTATGACTGATGGACTGTTATGGACAAAAACCAGATGGACATATCGAATAATCCAGGACAAAGGACAATTAACTCATGGTAATAAACTAAAATCAACACGTCAAACATCATGATTATGGAAGTTTAAATAAGCATAATTCCTTTATTTCATATTTCATCGCACTTTTATTTACTGTCATTTTATTTAATTGCATTTTTAATTATCGTACTTTTTAATTATCGCAATTTTATTTACCGTCATTTTTATTTATCGCACTCTTATTTATCGCACTTTAATTTATCGTTATTTACTTTACGCTTTAAATTAAGTTATATTTATTTTTAATATTTTACATTAGGTTTTAACTGCGACTAAAGTTTTAAAATCGACAAACCGGTCATTAAACGGTAAAATCCCCCTTTTATAATAATAATAATACTACTTATATATATATATATATATATATATATATATATATATACAAATTTAATTTTAAAAATATAGCGTTAAACTTGGCTAGCTCCCTGTGGAACAAACCGGACTTACTAAAAACTACACTACTGTACGATTAGGTACACTGCCTATAAGTGTTGTAGCAAGGTTTAGGTATATCCACTCTATAAATAAATAAATATCTTGTGTAAAATTGTATCGTATTTAATAGTATTTCGCAATAAAAATATAACTATTTCGTATACACCTCTACGCACATCAATTATAATATTATATATTACATTCTTATAAATCTTATATATATATATATATATATATATATATATATATATATATATATATATATATATATATATATATATATATATATACACCACATATCACCATCATATTAATATTGTCCTATGCCACTCTGTTAAATATTTATAATTAACAAATTTCAATTAAATATAATTACAATAATTATATATATGTGTGTGTGTGTATATATATATGTGTATATATATATATATATATATATATATATGTGTGTGTGTGTGTGTGTGTGTGTATATACATACATTATATAAAGCGTGAATCAATAATTCTACGTGTCACCTCCTGGTTAATTCCTGTCACATGTTAGCTGTTCGTCTATTATTTCCATGTGTCAGTCTATCAGTTATTTCATATTAAATAAATTATTAGATTTCCTTATTTCATATTAAATAAATTATTAAATTTTTAATTTAATTTAATATACAGATTTCATTATTTAAAATATTATATTATATTATCATTATCATATAATATTGTATTAATATTAACAGTGAGAGATGTTATAACTATATTAATTATATAACATTATATATTATAATGAGGTTTAATTGAGTTCTATAACAAAATAGACAATATCATAATAACTTCAAAGTTATATTAAACCGATAAATTGATTTAATATAAATATTGATATTGATAATATCAATATATATATATATATATATATATATATATATATATATATATATATATATATATATATATATATATATATATATATATATATATATATATATATATATATAAATGGTCATATGTTGTTTATAATATTATTTATTGTAATAAAAATTAAAAAAAAATATTTCTTTATTAACATTATAATATTATTTATAAATGATATTTTACAATATAAAATTAATTTACAGTTTACGAATAAATTTAAAAAATTACTCTAATATAATATTTGTAAAATATTATATAAACGAACGGGCTCATGTTTGTCAGCTGAAGTTAAAATGCTTATTTGATAATCGTTATAGATTTTAGATGTATGCGTGTTCTTCTTCATTTGAGATTACGACATAACGCGATTAATTTCTACTAAAGACATATACAATTAGAGATGTATATAAAATATTATTCTTAATGATCGGTTTTAAAAACAACTCTTTAGGGCTCATGTTTAGTGTTTTATTGATTATTTGTCAATTGAAGTTAAAATGATTCAAACGTACGGGCTCATAATCTATGTGTTGTATTCAATACTAATGTTTTCGATAAAAATGTTATCATTAATAAAAGTTTTTTTTATTGTAATTGTATTATATATTTAATAAGTATCAATATTAAAGTTATCGAGTACTAATTTACACAAATTCCGTGCAATGCACATGCTCATAAAACTCGTAAATTGTTATTTTTATAACATTAAAATTAGAGTTTAGATTTAAAAAAAATGTAGGGTTAGTATTAATTGTGTAGATTCGTAAAAAAAAATAAAAAATATATTTTTTACAGCACGTTAACATACATTCGATGTATGATAATTTGGTTATCATACATCAGATGTATGATAATTGGTTATCATACATCACATCATATGTATCATAATTTGTTATCATGTGATGTATGTTAACGTGCTAAAAAAAAAAATTCAAAGTTGTACAATGAATACTAACTCTAGAAAATCTAAATTTTTAACTAATTTTAATGTTATAAAAATAGCAAATTACTTATTCCCTTATCTTCAAAAAAATGTTTATCCCTCATTAAAGTTAATTTGGTTGTTTGTCACGTTATACGCCATATCCTATAACTCCATGCTTATTTGTACTCAATATATTCACCGGGTGAAACCTTTTTACCAAAAATAAAAGATAAAAGGATAAAATAAAATAAACTTTTGTTAAATCACCCAGGATTTTACTCGCTAGTGAGGACCCAATATGATTGTCGTTAGGGAGGTTTTCACCGTGAACAAATAAAAAAAACTTTTGTTGAAATCCGATTAAAAGTAATTTAATTATAAAACTATAATGATCATTATTACCATTTTTAACAGTACATCACTTAATATGTTAAATCATTATCATTTATTAATTATATTATTAAAAATGTATTGTAACGATCACCAACTTAATAATATAAAGAATTTTTTTAACGACAGTATTTAAAGATTGTTGTTAGCCTGCATAAAATGCTTGTAAAGTTTGATACTCGCTATTAAAAAGTCAACAATTATGTACAAATTTTTTTTTTGCATGTTCCTCCGTAATAGTTAGCAAAATTCTAATATAAATTTTAAATTTTCGTATTCCCTAGTGGGGGATTGTGTGGGGTAGCAAATCTGGTGGATGAAGATTTGTGTTCAAATTTCGTGAATGGAGCTCCTGGATTTACATTAGCACCGGGTTCAAATTTCGTATAAGAAATTAGATATGTGTTCAACTAGTAGTGAAGATTTGTGCCAACGAAAGAAATTAAACGTGCCTGCAATATCTATGAAGGTGACAATTTGTAAGTCAAGAACTTGAATGATGCCATTGATGATGTAATGATGATAACCTTAAAAACCTCTGTTCTTGAATGATGCCATTGATGATGTAATGATGATAACCTTAAAAACCTCTGTTCTTGACTACTACGGTACAACCACATTTGTTACTCAATTTTGTACTCTATCTTACATATCGAGATTGAAATCCACTTTATGAGGGATATATTTGTGTTCTATATGATCCTTCACGTTACCATTATGCACATATTTTTATAATGATGAAGAATTTCGCACCAGTTTAAGCGTCTGTTATTCTTCTGCTCCAACTGCAAGGACGTTAACCGACTTTATAGAATTAGGCCCATATATTCATGTTTAGTGCTAAGCCCGTGTATTAGTCTATATATTGTATCATGCATCTTCATTATGTTTAATGGGAAAATAACTTTCTTTCACTAAATTCTTGTGTTTTTACTTGTCGTTAATAGACAGAACTTGCACAACATAGGCCGGTTACGATGGCAAATTCAGCGACTCCTTGTCTAAAATACTAAACTTTTTGTATGCTTTATTTACATATTTTTTATTAAATAATAAATACTTCTATGTTATATGTAAAATTTTTTGATTTGATGTAAATGTCTAGTTTTTTTTTTTTTTTTTTTTTTTTTTTTTTTGGTAACCTGGTTATCCAACATTTTTTTAACTGACTAATTCCAGGACGACTACCCGCTTTGCGAGCAGCCCGGAGTCATTGCAGGCGAACATCCGTGGCCATGAGGGAGAATAACTTTGTGGGTGCAAGGAATCGAACTCTTGACCTCCACATTGGAAGGTCAGGGTCTTACCATGCCACCACCACCCACATGGTTATGTAAATGTCTAGTTGTGAAGGAAAATTTGATAAAAAATAATGTATATAATTCAACGTATTGATGCATGGACAATGATGTATTATAGTCATCTACTTTTAACATAAAAAAAGACAAGAATTGAAGGGTAAAAACTGTAAATACAACCTTTTCTTGTAGTGTATGAATCAATTTTAGTTTTTATGTACAACTTCCTTTCTATCTTTTAAAGTCAAATGGTATGATTTCTGAATAGTTTTAAAATTTTGTTTTTTCAGCTGTAGATGTTCCCAACAGGTCCATGTTTCATTTTAGGACAAAAATCACCAAATATAAACATGCCACTTGTCACATATAATTTTGGGGGTGAAAAGATTTTGCTTTGGTACCTAAGCTATTAAAGTGTTCTAGTTACATATTCTGCTGCATATATTTATCATGTTAGTTACAGTTTTTTGGGTTGGTTATTTTGTTACACATTTGATTGCTATATTGTAATTTGAACTGTTTGGACCTTTATTGGCTGAACTAACTAATACCTTCGCGGTTGCCTGGTCCTAACTTTGCCTACTTATCAAGTGATTTTAGTCACTCGAGGACCATCGGTTCATAGAGTCACTTCTTGGTACTGTTTGGTTGTGATTTGTTTCTTTGTTCATATTGGCATCAGATTTGTTTCTGTTGTTCATATTGGCATTAAACAATAACGCAAACGAATGAACGAACGATCACAGTAGCAAAATATATAAGGTACAATAGTTGTATGAATCTAAAGTTACACAGTCAAAGTAGCTGTTGGGACCAAGGCCGACCTTTAGCCTCAAGCTGCTATTTGAAATTGAACTAACGTTAAAATGCATGAACCGAAAAAGGTCCAGACTCGGCCTATCTCATGCCAACCAGGCTTCAGCAACAAACAACTGTGACCACAAATGGTGTGTCAAACGTAACATTCATCTTAGGTTCGTGTTCTTTGAGTCATATCTTGAACAAGACTCAAAAGTCAAAACCAGTCCAGTGCTTTGGTCCATCAGGCATCTTTACACCTCACTGTAAATTGATGTAATATCCATCCAAAATATGGTATAAAATGGTTACTTGACTCATAAACTGTTGTTTTAAAGCTAACCATGTTGATTTTGCTCAGAACTAATATCAAAATTATCCAACAAATGTTCACAGACAAATCATCAAACTACATTTGTTAGCCAAAGAGTACAATAACAATGCCACAACGAATGTCAAATCATTAAGCTCTTAACAGTCTTCTATATGCTTTTAAGTTCTGTTTGGAGCTTAAATATGTTAAGTTACACATAACATCATCATCTTAATTATTATACTAACAAAGTTAGGATTGTCTTCACAGCTATAAAGATTCCAACATCTTTCAGTGAATGTTATGATGAGATGCCAGGCGAAGGAATTTTTCCTGAGAATGGTTTTGAAGCCCTAGTTATGTCCTGATTCATAAGAGAAACCGTGTGTTAATAACAAATATTGGGATAAAAGTATAAACTCATTACAAAAAAAATATTCATCATAGTTACCTTCGAAGATGTCGAATGATTGGTAAATCGATATTGATTTTCCATTGCTAATTCTGAACCAAAAACAGAATCCGATTTCATCATATTAGGTGAGATACCAATGTGACTAGGCATACCGTATTCTTTTCGGATTGAGAATCCTTGGTTTTGGGCAAATGCCGCAACCCCTTCATTTGGGTGATTTGACACTTTGTATCCTTCATTGAATCCCATTACCGTTTGCAATTCTTGTTCTTGTGAATACACAGGTGGCAAACTGAACCCATTTCTCATAGTAAGTGCCTGCAAAAAGCACACACACAATTTCTACTTTAAATGGAATATATACATATTTTGAGAGCTAAATGCCACATAAGAGGTTTTTGTACTGTATTAGTCTCACAAACATGAACAGATCCCATAAGCCACAAGTATCGAATGCTATACTATCTATTATTTTCAATTAACCGTCAAACTAAATAAGCAGGTTATATCGAATCACCTGACTGACTATAAGTGAGCGATTTCGGGTTATACCTGCAAGCTTATTTGGGTTTCTTGTATTGTGTTTGGTTAACCCGATTATTAACTGAATTGTTTCGACCGGCTTACGAATTGGTCATGATGGATTCGGGTTAACCCACATAAGTTCTAGTATTTTCATTCGTTGTTCTAATAAGTTATTCAATCCTATTCAGTTAAAGCAGAACCCAACCCGATTAAGGTGAACCAGAGTACACCGAAATACTATTCAGTTTGGTTATTAGGTAGCATATCAACAGATCAAAACCCAAATACCCTGACCCAAATAGCTCGAAACCTGAAAACCTGACTGAACAACAGTCCTTCTTCTTAGCAATGCATGATATATATAGATATATAGATATATTCGGTAATAAATAAAGCATATACCTGTACTTTCAGTTGGAGCTGCTTCAAATACTCAATAGCCTCATCCAACATTGATGCCTTATCAGTCTATGGTACATAAAACATGTCAAATTCAAATTATTCGAAAGATTACTTAGATGCATATACATGACCAGCATATCTCTATTTCCTTCATATATTGCTTCAACATGTAATATACTTTACGAAAACTCATAATATAAACAAATCTTAAACTTAATCCCTTCATACCTTGTTAGAATTTGGAACCAAAGTCTGCAAAGCTTTCAACTTCTCATTAATTCTACTTCTCCTTTTCTGAAAATCGCATTTTAATTCTCATATCTATAATCAATATACATTCAAAGAAATTAGCTAAAAAAACACAACTCTAAGTAAAAAAAACAAACCTTCTCTGACAAATTATGAATCTCAGCTGCTCTTGTCCTCTTCGAAGAACGTGCAACCCTCGAATTTCGGCGCCCCTCTTCAACACTTTGTACCTTCAAAAACACAATTTACAATCACAAAAAAACCCTAATTATCTTCATGTTGAAACACAAACAGTAGATCAGAGTCTAAAACTAATCTAACTACACTTAAAAACTTAATAATGCATAACACTTCAAATTATTCCCTCAATTTCATCAACAACACTGTCAATTGCAGTTAAAACCTAAAAATTGTACCTGATTAGCTTCCGGCGAATAAAACCGGATGTCCGAATCAACAAATTCAGTTGAAATCTGAGAGGAAGATGGATTCAATTCACCAAATTTGAGCTTACTTGATGAATTATTGAGAAAACTTTGTAGAAACGAAGACATGTCTTCAGATTCAAGTGAAGATGATGATGATAATGAACGATCATTATTCGTTCCGTATAGATCCGCCATTAATTAACTCACAACAACAACCATAAACAGAAGCAACTAGTAATGATTACAATGAAACGTACAGAGAAATGCAAAGGAATAAATTGAATTTCGAAAGTTTTAAGTGTGTGTTTGTTCTTGATTTGGTATGTGTGTGTTTTTTTGTACTTTTGAGTGTGTGAAATTTTAGGGTTTTATATTGCTTTTTTTATTTTCTGGGTTTAGAAGGAGGATGGTTTAATTAAACAGTGATTTTAACTAATTTGATTCTTTTCTCCCGCCTTATTTTCTCTCTACTAGGAGTTGTAGTAGTTTTGTCTTTGTTTTTTACTTTTTACCCTTTTTCACCACATTGTAACTTAAGATTGAGTTGAATTGAATGCCTTTGTTACATGAGTGTCACAATATCCTTGTTCTCGTTTTCGGTGAAGAAAAATTACATAGTTAAAATGTCCTTTTTTGTTGGACATAAGATTTTAGAATTCTCCCTAAATACAATATTCATAAATCACAATTTATAATAAAATAATCTGAATATTTTAAATTGTGAGTACTAAAAAAATTGAGCACAATTCACCCAGTTACGAATTTCGTTGCTCGCGCTTGTCCTCCAGAGGTTTTACTCGCTAGTGAGATCCAATCAGTGGCGACTCTGGTAGTATACCCGTGGGGTCACGGACACCGCTAGTTTGAAAATTTTAGTAGAAATACCTTTAAATTGTATAAGACACCACTAAATTTAACCGCACGACCCTATATATTTTTCAAATTTGTAGTTTTCTTTTAATTTTTGTAGACACTACTAAAATTAACTATTCGGACACCATATATTTTTCGAGTTTGTAATTTTTCAAAGTAAACTACCACTAAAATAGAATTTAAATAAAATTAGTGGTGAAATTTTTTTTTAGACCTTATTGCGTTTTAATCCTGAAATCGTCACTCAACTCAATGTAATTGTCGCTAGAGAGGTTCATATAAGCAACTTTGTATCTGGCCTTTGCGAACTAAAAGAATAAAGAGAAACTAAATGGTGAAACAAGGTTTACTATTGTTGTTGGAAAATAGAGTTGGATCTTTGAATATACACAAACGAAATTATGAATTATGCCTCAATAATATCATCTGAAATGGATATCCGTGTTTTAAGATAAGATAAATAAATGTTACTATAAATAGAAAAGAAAATCAATGTGGGACCTCCATATCACAAAAAAATAAGGAAAAAATAATTCAAAATAATCGTGAATAATATCAATTTAAAGTTCAAAACCAAGGAACAACAAAATGACTTAACCCAACAACATATTTTAATTATGATTAAGTAATCTTGAAATTGTTTAGTGTAAAAGTGATCGGTTTGTTACACTCATATTGACGTGAATAACGCTTGAATCAAATTATGATTTTCCTTTGTGATAGCTTTGCAATATTGACCTCACATTATGTGTTATGCTTATTCTAGAATGTCATGGGCAAATTATAATTCATGGGTAACTTTCACGATGTTGATACTGACCATGTCAACTATTTCGGCACTAACTGTTGATACTTCAACTTTCACGATGATACTGACCATGTCAACTATACCGGCACTAATTGTTGATACTTCGTAGTTAAGCGTGTTTGGGTGAGAAACTGAGACTAATACTATGGTATTGACTTATTTAGAAGTCCTCATGTTGCACTCTTTCAAAAGTTATCCATAAAAAATAAAAATAAAAATCGATGTTATATTGATGTAATTTAATTATGAACGAGTATGATAAAGGTCGGGTATGCGCTAAGATGTCGGGTTTGTGCTAAGATTTTTGATGACCAACACATAATCTGATATCGGGGGATGAGATGCTTTCCTAGAAAAAGTATGTCGACACGTTTGTTTGATTGTCTTTAGAATAACTTTGTCGAGAGGTATACCGTTAAAATGAAACCACAACAATATCATTCCAATTAGGTACTTTTCCTTACTTGAATTTATGATTTGAATTGTTCATATTTACAAGGATGTAGAGTCTTGCACCCACAAAGTTATTCTCCCTCATGGCCACGGAGATTCGCCTGCAATGACTCCGGGTTGCTCGCAAATGAAGCGACCCGTCCTAATCCATAAGGACGAATACAATAACATATGGTTACATTGCGAGGTTCTGACCTCCATATGATACATTTTACAAACATTGCATTTGTTTTTAAAAGACAAACTTTCATTACATTGAAAGTTGACAGGCATGCATACCATTTCATAATATGTCCCAATCTATAATTGTCTTAATAATAATCTTGAACTCAATGACTTGAATGCAACGTCTTTTAAAATATGTCATGAATGACTCCAAGTAATATCTTTAAAATGAGCAAATGCACAGCGGAAGATTTCTTTCAAACCTGAGAATAAACATGCTTTCAAGTGTCAACCAAAAGGTTGGTGAGTTCATTAGTTTATCATAAACATTCATTTTCTTCACTTCAATAGAACATAAGATTTCAGATATTTAATTGTACGCGTAACCCGAGTACAAAATAGTACGCATAACCTGCGAATTAAAAATCATTCATATGGTGAACACCCGGTAACCGAAATTAACAAATGCATCTAGAATATTTCCAAATATACAGGTACACTCATCTGTATATAAAATCGAAGTACTAAAGCATCCATAACCTGGATGAGGTTCGTTAGGCCCATAGATCTATCTTCAGGATTCGCGTCAATTTGGGGGTCTGTTCCCAAATTCTTAGGCTACCAAGCTAAAAGGGTGATATCTGGTATAATAATTCAACCATAGAATGTAGTTTCAAGTACTTGTGTCTATTTCGTAAAACAGTTATAAAAGCAGCGCATGTATTCTCAGTCCCAAAAATATATATAAAAAGGGAGTAATGAAACTCACAATACTGTATTTCGTAGCAATTATGCATATGACGGCACTGAACAAGTGCAAGGTTGGCTTCAGATTCACGAACCTATATTAAGTATATATATATATATATATATATATATATATATATATATATATATTTATATGTTGGTCAATATCTGTCTAATAATTTAGGTCAGGTCATAGTGTACCACAATCCTAATGCTCGAGATCGATATGTAAAAGTCAACAAAAGTTATGTTGACCCAAAATGACTTCCAAAATCTATACATGTTTATTATTTAACATAAATATAGTCATTTTATATATTTAAATATATTTATCAGATTTTATTAGGGTAAAAGATACAAGTCATTTAAATAAAAATTTATTAAAACTTATATATGATAAAAATATACATTTATGTATCTCAATTAATAAAATTATAAAGTTCACTTAATATTATAAAAATATAGTGATATGTATTATTATTGTAATTATGTTACGTGTGGTAAAAATATCTTTGTATCACACATTTATTTGATAAAATAATATCGCTAATAATAATAATAAGTAAAAGTTGTATTATTTTGTAATAATAATAATAATTATTATTATTCTAATAATAATAATAATAATATTTATATTTACTAATGATGATATTAATTCTTATAAAATGATAATTCTAATAATGATAATTTTAATAATAACGATACTTTTAATATTAACTTGTAATAATAATATTTTATATAAAATAATGATTCTAATCAAAATGATAATTTTTAATAATAATAGTACTAAAATGATAATAATAATGATATTTTATAATAACAATGATATTTATATTAAAAATGATAATTTTAATAAAAATGATAGTTTTAATATTAATGATGCTTTTAATAATAATAACGATAAAAATAATAAAATGATAGTTTTGATAAAAATATTAATTATTTTAATAATAATAATAATAATAATAATAATAATAATAATAATAATAATAATAATAATAATATTGATTATTAGATAATATTAATAATTACGATAATAACGATGATAACGATAACGATAACGATAACGATAACGATAATAATAATAATAATCATTTTAACAATAATACTTAAAATTATAGATAATTCAATTGACTATAACTTTTAATCCGTTCATCGAAACCATACGCTTTCTAAATGAAAAGTTATTAATTTTTCACCAGCTTTCCAACGACATGCATATCATATATCTTATCTCAAATGAAAATGTATTAAATTCATAATTTATCATAAACTATCTAACGACAAAATTAAACATACAAGCATGCATAAACATATATACTCGAGCACTAGTCAGGGATACACTATTAATATATAAAAGTTAAGTTATAAGTGCTCACGTATCAATATTGTGATTCAATATTGCAGGAAAGTACGTAGACGCAACGGAAATGATAAATGCTAGGTTGGCCTCACGAGCTATACCCCCGAACCATACCCATAACCTCTATAGCTATAACCCATAATTTCCTTAGCCCTATCCCGCTCTAAAAACCATCTTTTAAATCACTTGGACAGCACTCCGTCGTAATATTTTATGTATAATACTAATAATAATAATAATAATAATAGTAATACTACTAATAATATATTTGGATTAATAATAATAATTAATAATAAAATAAATAAAATAAATACGAAGTAATATAGAGATCAGAGGGAGAGATTGAATTTGTGAAGTGATTCGAGCAAAAACGATCGACTTATAAAGACATGTTAACCTCACCTACCCCCATGCGATCACATGGGATTTTGCCTATATGGACATGCGATCGCATGGTGTAACGACCCAGAATTTTCCGATCGTTCTATACTTATGAGATTAATATTTACACAAATTAAACCTTACCAACATGATAAGCAATTCACACTGTTGAGACTTATATTTTTGAAAAGAGTTTTACACAACGTTTGACCGTCCAATTTGACCGATGATATCACGAACTATATAACACACGATAATTATACGATTATGTATATGTACATATCTATACATATTTAACATGATTTAAGGATGGTTTAACATTTCATTGTGAGCTAACAACAATGAGTTATAAGTATACTTTGAGACCACTAACTTAAGTTTTCAAAACAATAACTATATGTAACGTTCTTTGACATATATACTTACAATCTATAATGTGTTGTGATTTATGTCACCAATATGATTTAAGTGTAATGGGATTAATTTGTAACCAAAATAATCTTGATAAATATCGAACAAGTTTGGGGAAGTGTGGAGTGCACACTTGTTTGAACTTATCTTGATTATGACGGGGGTTCGGGGGCAGCGCCCCCGATAAGCGGGGTCCAAGGGGTGGCAACCCCTGGCGGGGTCCAAGGGGCAGAGCCCCTGGCTGAGGTCGAGCTGCCAGGTCAGCTTGGAAATTTTTTTTTTGGCCTAACATTGCTTTATTAAAAATGTCTTAGAATTTTAGTTTTGGCCCGGTTGGACCCAAAATAAAAGCCCGATTTTGAGCTTCTTTTACCGTATCATACTCATCATCCATACGTATTTACTATTGGTAAATACACATCAAATCAATATCCTTATCAGCTTTAGATCTGCCCTAGATAAGAGGGAATCTTATTTGTAAGCTAGCATACATTATTACTCAAAAATTCAACACAATAATTTGTCCTTGTTCCCTCAACAACCAGACTGTCCTATAAGTATCACCATCACCTTGGTTTTTCATTTCATTCTTACAACCATCTTTCTCTAACCAAAAACACACTCTTAGGAACTCTAAGTGTTCTTCACAATCTCAGCAAATACTCATGAAGAACTAGCTTCATGAACAACCTATAATCATCATAAGAAAGTTTGATCAAGATTATTTTCTATCTTTTCCAGTAGCTTTATCCAAGTAACTTGAGGTAGTAACCTTATTCATAATCTTATTCAATTCATATTTATATAGCTATCTTATTTTGTGTTATAAAATTTTTAACAACAAGAACATAGTTTGAATGATTTCAAACCTGTTCGCAAACTAAATAGATCCTTCTAATTTGATTTTTAAAACACTTCAAAACCTGTAATATATCATATTATGACAAAATCGGATTAATCATATCTTGGCTAATTAACATAATATTTAATATATATTTACTTATGATTTGATTTTATATATTCCAGGACCACCCGTAAACAACACGAGAAAATTAATCATAAGACCTCATGATTGTACGCAACACGTCATCTGACAACACGATACTTTATGTACGCAACACGTCATTTGACAACATGGTACCATGGGTCGAGATTAATTCTAATCAATACGAATACGATGGGGTCTTTATTTATTTTATTGAGCAACTAATTGTGGACCATTAACAACAGACTGCTAACTACGGACTAAGAAAATATTAAAAGTATTATAAGTATATATATATATGTAACGATTACTTGAAAAGAAAATATGTTGATATATTATATATATGGTTAGGTTCGTGATATCTATCGGAGACCAAGTCGAGTTAAATACCTTCAAGAAAAAGGTGAGTATATAGTCCCACTTTTAAACTCTAAATATTTCGGGATGAGAATACATGCATTTTATGATTTACGTTATGGACACAAGTGATTAAAAATATATATTCTACGTTGAGTTGTACCACTGGCATACTTCCCTGTAACTTGGTAACTATTATTTACATGAGGTATTGTAAACGCGAATCCTGTTGATAGATCTATCGGGCCTGACAACCCCAACCGGACTGGACGACCAGTATTCAACGGTTGCACAGTACTTCGTTTCGGTAAATACACTTGGTACGGTGTAGTAAGATTTCATAATAAAGGGAATATGCGACGTTGATTAAATGTTAAGTATGGTTATCAAGTGCTCAACAACTTAGAATATTTTTATTAAAACGTTTATATATGAAATCTTGTGGTCTATATTTATAACGCTGCCGGCATTAAACCTATATCTCACCAACTTTATGTTGACGTTTTAAGCATGTTTATTCTCAGGTGATAACTAAAAGCTTCCGCTGCAACATGTTGAATTTAAGCAAGATCTTGAGTATGCATATTTGTGTTAAAAATAAAACTGCATATCGGAGGATTTGTAATGTAAAATATGTTGGAGGTCGTATTGTTATTATCACATGTAAAGTTTGTAAGTCTAAGATTATCGCTAAACGATAATCATTATTAAGTTGTTTAAACCTTTATTTGTAATAAAAGCTATGGTTTGTATTGTAAAAACGAATGCAGTTTTTGAAAAATGTCGCATATAGAGGTCAATACCTCGCGATGAAATCATATGTTATTGTATTCGTCCTTATGGTTAAGGTCGGGTTATGACACATGGCCTAAAAATATAGCTCATATTCATTGCCGACACTCCAATCTTTGAGTAATATAAATAACTTTATATATATATATATATATATATATATATATATATATATATATATATATATATATATATATATATATATATATATATATATATTATTTAATATATAATATATTTAATATTTAGAATTAATTAAATATTATATTATATTCTCGTGCATAGTTGATTTGTAATTTTAGCACCGATGAATTGTACGTTGACGCTCGACTTACATACCAGTTCCGGTTTTTCGAACGCATTTTCGTACGCTTAGAAAACTGGTACTTTACGTTTCATGTAATGTACCTTTATCAATAACAAGACTCAAATCAATGAAAAATTATCCCACTCAAAGTACAACTTATTTATTTGAGTGTTTTGATCATTTGCTTCTATAAATCCACATCTCGTTATTTACCAATATATATTATAATAATACTATTTTAAATCCAAAACGTTTTACGACTAAGTTAATATTATATTTTATCACTTTGTAAAATAAAAATATAATCTTATATATTTTAGAAATATTTACTTACTAATATAATATTTTAGTTTTTCAAAAACTAATTATATTTCAAAGTTTAATATATTTAAAAATCGTTTAAATATTAGATATTATTATATCACCTTACGTATTAAATACACGTTGCAAGTTATCTATATATTTAACAACCAATATTCAGACTCATGTTATATAATCAAAGATATTTTAAATAAACAAGTTCTATTATATCGAAAAGTGTTTTCGTACGTTTGAAAATAGATCAATCGAGTATTATGAAATTTAATCCTCCTCTAACCTTTGTCTAACTCTCGAAACTTGACAATTTGTCCTTACTTGTAAATCACTTTACCATTTTTCGAATATTGTTAAAATGGAAAGATTTCTCAAATCAACGTGGACCTCACAACAGAGACTCGTAACCATAATACATTGTATTAGATAATTCAATCATTTGATATTTTAATCTCATCGATAAATATATTAAACATATATTGAAACAAATATGTTTATGTAAAGTATTATACATCTAATACTTTGTTAACGTTTTCAAGTTAATATATATACATATATAATCGTATCCATTTATATAATGGTTCGTGAATCGCCGAAACATGGTCGAGGTTAAATGAATGTATGAACATAGTTTAAAATTTTTGAGATTCAACTTAACAAACCTTGCTTATCGTGTTGGAATAATATAAAGATAAAGTTTAAATTTGGTCGAAAATTTTCGGGTTGTCACATCAAAGTGGGTAGTCGCCCTGGGATTAGTCAGTTAAAAAATATTGGATACCTAGGTTACCAAAAAAAAAAAAGGATGTAGAGTCTTTTGTTAAAATCACATCGAAACAAAACATAGTATCTCTACACTAAGGGTGCGTTTGATAAAACTGAATGATTTAGCACTGAACGATTCAGAGCTCTGAATGGTTCAGAAGCTCTGAATCAGTATGCTTCTGAATGAAAATTCATTGTTTGATATGTATTCTGAATCAACACTCTGAATGAAATAAAATTACAATTTTAACCTTATGTATTATTAGTGCTGAATAATAAAAAAATTTTGATCTGTTCTGAACTGAATTAAATATAGAAACTTTAAATAAAATACAACACATATAAGTTAAAATAAAATATAAATAAAACATCTTAAAATCACCAAAATCATATTGATATCTTAACATTCATTCATAGAAAGAAAAAAAAAGGACAAACGGCATCTAATTGTTAACGATTTATTCATTTGAAAAGAGTTGATTAGCAATTTCATCACGTAGATTGTTCATAAATTGAGTGCCTTGGGAACCCCATTCAAATCCTTGCATATTTTGTTGCTCATTTTCTTCGGATGGTTCCTCATCATCCTCAAATTCTGGAAACACTTCATCATAAATGTTGTATTTTCTAATAAAATTATGAATCGCAAAACACGCGATCACAACGTTCCTTTGTACTAGAAAAGGATAAGGAGCCATATCTCGTAAAATTCGAAATCTTTTCTTTAAAGCACCATACGCACGCTCAATTACATTTCTAAGTTGCGCATAAACATGGTTGAACTTTTCTTCTTTATTTATGGCTCGTCGACGCCGAAAATCCGCTAACCAATATCTTGTATTGCGATACGGAGTCAAAAATCCACGGGTGTTGGAGTTGGCGGCATCACAAAGATAATATTTATCTATATTATTTATAACCAAATAGATAAATATATATAGCATCAACGTGTATATATTAACTTAACATAATTAACATAAAAGTTTTTACATAGAAACTAGATGATTACTAGTTATGAAAAGTTTTTACATAGAACTTAACATAATTACCAAAAGAGTACATCTCTTTTGGTAATTATGTTAAGTTCTATGTAAAAACTTTTTTGGGTAATTGTTTTGAGAACTTTCTATGCATCAGTAATCATCTAGTTTCTATCTTGGGTATTTTTTTACATCCTTTATGTTCTTGCATATAAAACAAAATAAGTTGGTAGGTGCACTAAAATTGAAACAAGTTATGAAACGGGTTGTTATCTCTAATATTTTGTGTAATGTATATGCTTTTGAAACAGGTAATTAATGGATTTAGAAGACGAACTTGTGCTTATGCTCATTATATGTTGGTATTGGATGATAAATAATTTACAAAGAATTGAAAGGATTAGAGATAACACTTCGGCATTGAGTGGGCATGCGTATACTCAAGAATTATTAACCGGATCAAATACACAATGTCATGAAATGATGCGTCTTTCTCGTGATGCATATGTGTTGTTATGCAACCATTTTAAACAAAAAAATTGGTTGACAAGTAGTAGGACCATAAGTGTTGAAGAGAAGATGGCAATGTTTTTGATAACTTTAGGTCACAATGAAAGTTCTCGAGCGATTAAACGGAGATTCCAACACTCTACACAAACTATTCACAAATGTTTCCATGAAGTACGGCGTGCAATGATGAAATTTGCAAGGGAAATTATAGTGCCAACTTCCTCAGAAGCAACAACGAATATGTCACAACGCAATAGAAATCTAAGAGAAAAACTTCCGGTATGCCTTTTTTTATAACCTTAAACATCGTTAAATAAATTCTTATTATTTTTGTCTTTACAAAGGGGGCGGTAGGTGCATTGGACGGAACACTTATACATGCAGTTGTACCACATAATCAACAAACTCGTTATAGAGGTAGAGGAAAAGGTGAATGTTATCAAAATGTCTTGGGAATATGTGATTTTGATATGATATTTACATTCGTCTGGGCCGGATGGGAGGGCATAGCACATGATGCTAGAGTTTTAACGGAAGTCGCTTATAACCCAACGTCTGGCTTTCCATTTCCTCCACCAGGTACAATCGTTCTTCATTAACGTTAATTAATATATACACGTTGATGCTATATATATTTATCTATTTGGTTATAAATAATATAGATAAATATTATCTTTGTGATGCCGCCTACTCCAACACCCGTGGATTTTTGACTCCGTATCGCAATACAAGATATTGGTTAGCGGATTTTCGGCGTCGACGAGCCATAAATAAAGAAGAAAAGTTCAACCATGTTCATGCACAACTTAGAAATGTAATTGAGCATGCATATGGTGCTTTAAAGAAAATATTTTGAATTTAACGAGATATGGCTCCTTATCCTTTTCTAGTACAAAGGGACGTTGTGATCGCGTGTTTTGCGATTCATAATTTTATTAGAAAATACAACATTTATGATGAAGTGTTTCCAGAATTTGAGGATGATGAGGAACCATCCGAAGAAAATGAGCAACAAAATATGCAAGGAGTTGAATGTGGTTCCCAAGGCATTCAATTTATGAACAATCTACTTGATGAAATTGCTAATCAACTCTTTTCAAATGAACAAATCGTTAACAATTAGATGCCGTTTGTCCTTTTTTTTTCTTTCTATGAATGAATGTTAAGATATCAATATGATTTTGGTAATTTTAAGATGTTTTATTTATATTTTATTTTAACTTATATGTGTTGTATTTTATTTAAAGTTTCTATATTTAATTCAGTTCAGAACAGATCAAATTTTTTTTATTATTCAGCACTAATAATACATAAGGTTAAAATTATAATTTTATTTTATTCAGAGTGTTGATTCAGAATACATATCAAACAATGAATTTTCATTCAGAAGCATACTGATTCAGAGCTTCTGAACCATTCAGAGCTCTGAATCGTTCAGTGCTAAATCATTCAGTTTTATCAAACGCACCCTTAGATTGTTATTTGTTACAAACATCGGTAGCGTAGAGTACACAAAGTGAGACGACGACCACTGAATTGAATGTTGTTCTCAACCAATCACTGCAAACTTTTTTTCATCTATTCCGTATTTATTTATTTATTTATTTATTTATTTATTCATTCATCGACAAATTGCTATTCCCAATGCCTTTTTTTATTAATTTTCTGTATCAAACCTACTTCTTTCCCTCTTGCTCTCGTTGGTTGATATTTTTTTTTCAATTTCGGATCCATGTTTTCGACTCACTTTGCGCGAAGACTAATCCTTGAGACGACAACTGAAATGTCCCGTTCTTATTGATTAAAAATGTTCCATATTAATTGATTTCGTTGCGAGGTTTTGACCTCTATATGAGACGTTTTTCAAAGACTGCATTCATTTTAAAACAAACCATAACCTTTATTTCATCAATAAAGGTTTAAAAAGCTTTACGTAGATTATCAAATAATGATAATCTAAAATATCCTGTTTACACACGACCATTACATAATGGTTTACAATACAAATATGTTACAACAAAATAAGTTTCTTGAATGCAGTTTTTACACAATATCATACAAGCATGGACTCCAAATCTTGTCCTTATTTAAGTATGCGATAGCGGAAGCTCTTAATAATCACCTGAGAATAAACATGCTTAAAACGTCAACAAAAATGTTGGTGAGTTATAGGTTTAACCTATATATATCAAATCACAATAATAGACCACAAGATTTCATATTTCAATACACATCCCATACATAGAGATAAAAGTCATTCATATGGTGAACACCTGGTAATCGACATTAACAAGATGCATATATAAGAATATCCCCATCATTCCGGGACACCCTTCCGATATGATATAAATTTCGAAGTACTAAAGCATCCGGTACTTTGGATGGGGTTTGTTAGGCCCAATAGATCTATCTTTAGGATTCGCGTCAATTAGGGTGTCTGTTCCCTAATTCTTAGATTACCAGACTTAATAAAAAGGGGCATATTCGATTTTGATAATTCAACCATAGAATGTAGTTTCACGTACTTGTGTCTATTTTTTAAATCATTTATAAAACCTGCATGTATTCTCATCCCAAAAATATTAGATTTTAAAAGTGGGACTATAACTCACTTTCACAGATTTTTACTTCGTCGGGAAGTAAGACTTGGCCACTGGTTGATTCACGAACCTATAACAATATATACATATATATCAAAGTATGTTCAAAATATATTTACAATACTTTTAATATATTTTGATGTTTTAAGTTTATTAAGTCAGCTGTCCTCGTTAGTAACCTACAACTAGTTGTCCACAGTTAGATGTACAGAAATAAATCGATAAATATTATCTTGAATCAATCCACGACCCAGTGTATACGTATCTCAGTATTGATCACAACTCAAACTATATATATTTTGGAATCAACCTCAACCCTGTATAGCTAACTCCAACATTCACATATAGAGTGTCTATGGTTGTTCCGAAATATATATAGATGTGTTGACATGATAGGTCGAAATATTGTATACGTGTCTATGGTATCTCAAGGTTACATAATATACAATACAAGTTGACTAAGTTATGGTTGGAATAGATTTGTTACCAATTTTCACGTAGCTAAAATGAGAAAAATTATCCAATCTTGTTTTACCCATAACTTCTTCATTTTAAATCCGTTTTGAGTAAATCAAATTGCTATGGTTTCATATTGAACTCTATTTTATGAATCTAAACATAAAAAGTATAGGTTTATAGTCAGAAAAATAAGTTACAAGTCATTTTTGTAAAGGTAGTCATTTTAGTCGAAAGAACGACGTCTAGATGACCATTTTAGAAAACATACTTCCACTTTGAGTTTAACCATAATTTTTGGATATAGTTTCATGTTCATAATAAAAATCATTTTTCTCAGAAGAACAACTTTTAAATCAAAGTTTATCATAGTTTTTAATTAACTAACCCAAAACAGCCCGCGGTGTTACTACGACGGCGTAAATCCGGTTTTACGGTGTTTTTCGTGTTTCCAGGTTTTAAATCATTAAGTTAGCATATCATATAGATATAGAACATGTGTTTAGTTGATTTTAAAAGTTAAGTTAGAAGGATTAACTTTTATTTGCGAACAAGTTTAGAATTAACTAAACTATGTTCTAGTGATTACATGTTTAAACCTTCGAATAAGATAGCTTTATATGTATGAATCGAATGATGTTATGAACATCATTACTACCTTAAGTTCCTTGGATAAACCTACTGGAAAAGGGAAAAATGGATCTATCTTCAACGGATCCTTGGATGGCTCGAAGTTCTTGAAGCAGAATCATGACACGAAAACAAGTTCAAGTAAGATCATCACTTGAAATAAGATTGTTATAGTTATAGAAATTGAACCAAAGTTTGAATATGATTATTACCTTGTATTAGAATGATAACCTACTGTAAGAAACAAAGATTTCTTGAGGTTGGATGATCACCTTACAAGATTGGAAGTGAGCTAACAAACTTGAAAGTATTCTTGATTTTATGTAACTAGAACTTGTAGAATTTATGAAGAACACTTAGAACTTGAAGATAGAACTTGAGAGAGATCAATTAGATGAAGAAAATTGAAGAATGAAAGTGTTTGTAGGTGTTTTTGGTCGTTGGTGTATGGATTAGATATAAAGGATATGTAATTTTGTTTTCATGTAAATAAGTCATGAATGATTACTCATATTTTTGTAATTTTATGAGATATTTCATGCTAGTTGCCAAATGATGGTTCTCACATGTGTTAGGTGACTCACATGGGCTGCTAAGAGTTGATCATTGGAGTGTATATACCAATAGTACATACATCTAAAAGCTATGTATTGTACGAGTACGAATACGGGTGCATACGAGTAGAATTGTTGATGAAACTGAACGAGGATGTAATTGTAAGCATTTTTGTTAAGTAGAAGTATTTTGATAAGTGTATTGAAGTTTTTCAAAAGTGTATAAATACATATTAAAACACTACATGTATATACATTTTAACTGAGTCGTTAAGTCATCGTTAGTCGTTACATGTAAGTGTTGTTTTGAAACCTTTAGGTTAACGATCTTGTTAAATGTTGTTAACCCAATGTTTATAATATCAAATGAGATTTTAAATTATTATATTATCATGATATTATCATGTATGAATATCTCTTAATATGATATATATACATTAAATGTCTTTACAACGATAATCGTTACATATATGTCTCGTTTAAAAATCATTAAGTTAGTAGTCTTGTTTTTACATATGTAGTTCATTGTTAATATACTTAATGATATGTTTACTTATCATAGTATCATGTTAACTATATATATTTCCATATATATGTCATCATATAGTTTTTACAAGTTTTAACGTTCGTGAATCACCGGTCAACTTGGTTGGTCAATTGTCTATATGAAACATATTTCAATTAATCAAGTCTTAACAAGTTTGATTGCTTAACATGTTGGAAATATTTAATCATGTAAATATCAATCTCAATTAATATATATAAACATGGAAAAGTTCGGGTCACTACAGTACCTACCCGTTAAATAAATTTCGTCCCGAAATTTTAAGCTGTTGAAGGTGTTGACGAATCTTCTGGAAATAGATGCGGGTATTTCTTCTTCATCTGATCTTCACGCTCCCAGGTGAACTCGGGTCCTCTACGAGCCTTCCAGCGAACCTTAACAATTGGTATCTTGTTTTGCTTAAGTCTTTTAACCTCACGATCCATTATTTCGACGGGTTCTTCGATGAATTGAAGTTTTTCGTTGATTTGGATTTCATCTAACGGAATAGTGAGATCTTCTTTAGCAAAACATTTCTTCAAATTTAAGACTTGGAAAGTGTTATGTACAGCCGCGAGTTGTTGAGGTAACTCAAGTCGGTAAGTTACTGGTCCGACACGATCAATAATCTTGAATGGTCCAATAAACCTTGGTTTTAATTTCCCTCGTTTACCAAATCGAACAACGCCTTTCCAAGGTGCAACTTTAAGCATGACCATCTCTCCAATTTCAAATTCTATATCTTTTCTTTTAATGTCAGCGTAGCTCTTTTGTCGACTTTGGGCGGTTTTCAACCGTTGTTGAATTTGGATGATCTTCTCGGTAGTTTCTTGTATAATCTCCGGACCCGTAATCTGTCTATCCCCCACTTCACTCCAACAAATCGGAGACCTGCACTTTCTACCATAAAGTGCTTCAAACGGCGCCATCTCAATGCTTGAATGGTAGCTGTTGTTGTAGGAAAATTCTGCTAACGGTAGATGTCGATCCCAACTGTTTCCGAAATCAATAACACATGCTCGTAGCATGTCTTCAAGCGTTTGTATCGTCCTTTCGCTCTGCCCATCAGTTTATGGATGACAGGCAGTACTCATGTCTAGACGAGTTCCTAATACTTGCTGTAATGTCTGCCAGAATCTTGAAATAAATCTGCCATCTCTATCAGAGATAATAGAGATTGGTATTCCATGTCTGGAGACGACTTCCTTCAAATACAGTCGTGCTAACTTCTCCATCTTGTCATCTTCTCTTATTGGCAGGAAGTGTGCTGATTTGGTGAGACGATCAACTATTACCCAAATAGTATCAAAAACACTTGCAGTCCTTGGCAATTTAGTGATGAAATCCATGGTAATGTTTTCCCATTTCCATTCCGGGATTTTGGGTTGTTGAAGTAGACCTGATGGTTTCTGATGCTCAGCTTTGACCTTAGAACACGTCAAACATTCTCCTACGTATTTAGCAACATCGGCTTTCATACCCGGCCACCAAAAATGTTTCTTGAGATCCTTGTACATCTTCCCCGTTCCAGGATGTATTGAGTATCTGGTTTTATGAGCTTCTCTAAGTACCATTTCTCTCATATCTCCAAATTTTGGTACCCAAATCCTTTCAGCCCTATACCGGGTTCCGTCTTCCCGAATATTAAGATGCTTCTCCGATCCTTTGGGTATTTCATCCTTTAAATTTCCCTCTTTTAAAACTCCTTGTTGCGCCTCCTTTATTTGAGTAGTAAGGTTATTATTAATCATTATATTCATAGATTTTACTCGAATGGGTTCTCTGTCCTTCCTGCTCAAGGCATCGGCTACCACATTTGCCTTCCCCGGGTGGTAACGAATCTCAAAGTCGTAATCATTCAACAATTCAATCCACCTACGCTGCCTCATATTCAGTTATTTCTGATTAACTATGTGTTGAAGACTTTTGTGGTCGGTATATATAATACTTTTGACCCCATATAAGTAGTGCCTCCAAGTCTTTAATGCAAAAACAACCGCGCCTAATTCCAAATCATGCGTCGTATAATTTTGTTCGTGAATCTTCAATTGTCTAGACGCATAAGCAATCACCTTCATTCGTTGCATTAATACACAACCGAGACCTTGCTTTGATGCGTCACAATAAATCACAAAATCATCATTCCCTTCAGGCAATGACAATATAGGTGCCGTAGTTAGCTTTTTCTTCAATAACTGAAATGCTTTCTCTTGTTCATCATTCCATTCAAATTTCTTCCCTTTATGCGTTAATGCAGTCAAGGTTTTTGCTATTCTGGAAAAGTCTTGGATGAACCTTCCGTAGTAACCAGCTAGTCCTAAAAACTGGCGTATGTGCTTCGGAGTTTTTGGGGTTTCCCACTTTTCAACAGTTTCTATCTTTGCCGGATCCACCTTAATACCTTCTTTGTTCACTATGTGACCGAGGAATTGAACTTCTTCCAACCAAAATGCACACTTTGAAAACTTAGCGTACAATTCTTCCTTCCTCAATACTTCTAACACCTTTCTCAAATGTTCACCGTGTTCTTGGTCATTCTTTGAGTAAATAAGTATGTCATCAATGAAAACAATGACAAACTTGTCAAGGTATGGTCCACACACTCGGTTCATAAGGTCCATGAACACAGCTGGTGCATTAGTTAAACCAAACAACATGACCATAAACTCGTAATGACCGTAACGTGTTATGAAAGCAGTCTTTGGAATATCATCTTCTTTCACCCGCATTTGATGATACCCGGAACGTAAGTCAATCTTTGAATAAACAGACGAGCCTTGTAGTTGATCAAATAAGTCGTCGATTCTCGGTAGTGGGTAGCGGTTCTTGATGGTAAGTTTGTTCAGCTCTCGGTAGTCGATACACAACCTGAATGTACCATCTTTCTTCTTGACAAACAAAACAGGAGCTCCCCACGGTGATGTGCTTGGTCAAATGAAACCACGCTCTAAAAGTTCTTGTAATTAGCTTTGCAGTTCTTTCATCTCGTGGGGTGCGAGTCTGTAAGGAGCACGAGCTATTGGTGCAGCTCCTGGTACAAGATCTATTTGAAATTCAACGGATCGATGTGGGGGTAATCCCGGTAATTCTTTCGGAAATACATCTGGAAATTCTTTTGCAATGGGAACATCATTGATGCTCTTTTCTTCAGTTTGTACTTTCTCGACGTGTGCTAGAACAGCATAGCAACCTTTTCTTATTAGTTTTTGTGCCTTCAAATTACTAATAAGATGTAGCTTCGTGTTGCCCTTTTCTCCGTACACCATTAAGGGTTTTCCTTTTTCTCGTATAATGCGAATTGCATTTTTGTAACAAACGATCTCTGCTTTCACTTCTTTCAACCAGTCCATACCGATTATCACATCAAAACTCCCTAACTCTACTGGTATCAAATCAATCTTAAATGTTTCGCTAACCAGTTTAATTTCTCGATTCCGACATATATTATCTGCTGAAATTAATTTACCATTTGCTAATTCGAGTAAAAATTTACTATCCAAAGGCGTCAATGGACAACTTAATTTAGCACAAAAATCTCTACTCATATAGCTTCTATCCGCACCCGAATCAAATAAAACGTAAGCAGATTTATTGTCAATAAGAAACGTACCTGTAACAAGCTCTGGGTCTTCCTGTGCCTCTGCCGCATTAATATTGAAAACTCTTCCGCGGCCTTGTCCATTCGTGTTCTCCTGGTTCGGGCAATTTCTAATAATGTGGCCCGATTTTCCACATTTATAACAAACTACATTGGCATAACTTGCTCCGACACTACTTGCTCCGCCATTACTCGTTCCGACACCATTTGTTCCTTTCGTTCTATTAACCCCTGGTCCGTAGACCTCACACTTCGCCGCGCTATGACCATTTCTTTTACACTTGTTGCAAAATTTGGTGCAGAACCCCGAGTGATACTTTTCACACCTTTGGCATAGCTGCTTCTGATTGTTGTTGTTGTTGCGGTTATTATTGTTGTTGGGATGATTGTTGTAGTTGCTGTTGTTGTTGTTGTTGTTGGGCCGTTTGTTGTAGTTGTGATTGATGTTGCGATTGTTGGGATAATTGTTGCGATTATTGTTGTAATTGCTGTTGTTGTTGTATTGGTGATTCTTATCACCGTTTTCCTCCCACTTTCTTTTGACTTGCTTCACATTGGCCTCTTCAGCAGTCTGTTCTTTAATTCTTTCTTCAATCTGGTTCACTAGTTTGTGAGCCATTCTACATGCCTGTTGTATGGAGGCGGGCTCGTGTGAACTTATATCTTCTTGGATTCTTTCCGGTAATCCTTTCACAAACGCGTCGATCTTCTCTTCCTCATCTTCGAATGCTCCCGGACATAATAGGCACAATTCTGTGAATCGTCTTTCGTACGTGGTAATATCAAATCCTTGGGTTCGTAACCCTCTAAGTTCTGTCTTGAGCTTATTGACCTCGGTTCTGGGACGGTACTTCTCGTTCATCAAGTGCTTGAATGCTGACCACGGTAGTGCGTACGCATCGTCTTGTCCCACTTGCTCTAGATAGGTATTCCACCATGTTAATGCAGAACCTGTGAAGGTATACGTAGCGTACTTCACTTTGTCCTCTTCAGTACACTTACTTATGGCAAACACCGATTCGACCTTCTCGGTCCACCGTTTCAATCCGATCGGTCCTTCGGTTCCATCAAATTCCAAAGGTTTGCAGGCAGTAAATTCTTTGTAGGTGCATCCTACACGATTTCCTGTACTGCTAGATCCAAGGTTATTGTTGGTATGTAGCGCAGCCTGTACTGCGGCTATGTTTGAAGCTAGAAAAGTACGGAATTCCTCTTCATTCATATTCACGATGTATCGAGTAGTCGGTGCCATTTCCTTCAAAATAGTCAAATGGAACAAGTTAATCATACAGAATATTAAGAGTAGTTAATAGTATTTCGTAGCATAATATGAACTCATTTATAAAAGCTTTTTCTTCATATTAGCGTTTTATAAGTTTAAATTCGGGTAGTACCTACCCGTTAAGTTCATATTTAGTAGCTAATATACAATTAAACTACTACAATTCTATATGAAAAACTGATTATAATAATATTTCGTGTTCAAACTTTTACACAATATTTTACAAACTTACAATACCGCTTATTTTACATATAGCATGAAATATAGCACACAATAAATTTGATACAAGATGGTTGTGAAGATAATTCTAGTTAGTACACAAGTCGTTCAGCAAAGGCAATAAAGACACGTAATTCATACGTCCAGAAACAAGTCATGCATTCTGGTTTTACTAGGATTACTTCCCATCCTTGATCTTGTGGAACATAACCGTTATGGTCGTTGATAAGACAGCGTGTTGTAACGTCGTCAAAGGGACGAGGGTTACGTAATGTCCAACAGTCCCGTAACAATCTAAAAACCTCATTTCTTACCCCAATTACCGACTCCGTCACTTGTGGGAACGTTTTGTTTAATAGTTGTAGCCCGATGTTCTTGTTCTCACTTTGGTGAGAAGCGAACATTACTAATCCGTAAGCATAACATGCTTCTTTATGTTGCATGTTAGCCGCTTTTTCTAAATCACGAAGTCCAATATTCGGATATATTGAGTCAAAATAATTTCTTAACCCATTGCGTAAAATAGCATTTGGGTTCCCCGCAATATATGCGTCAAAGTAAACACATCATAACTTATGGATTTCCCAATGTGATATCCCCCATCTTTTGAACGAAAGCCTTTTATAAACCAAGGCATTCTTGGAACGTTCTTCGAATGTCTTACAAACTGATCTCGCCTTAAATAGTTGTGCCGAAGAATTCTGACCGACTCTAGACAAGATTTCATCAATCATGTCTCCGGGTAGGTCTCTTAAAATATTGGGTTGTCTATCCATTTTGTGTTTTTATACTGTAAAATAGACAAGAGTTAGATTCATAAAAAAAATACTTATTAATACAAGTAATTTTTACATATATCATAAAGCATAAGCACACTATATTACATATATTACACCACACGAATACAACTATCTTATTCTGACTCGCTTGTTTCTTCTTCTTCGGTTTTGGTTCGTTTTGCCAAGTTTCTAGGGATATATGATGTTCCCCTAATACGAGCCGTCGTTTTCCACATTGGTTTAGAAAAACCTGGTGGTTTAGAGGTTCCCGAGTCATTATTACAACTTAAGGACTTCGGGGGTTGACGATACATATAAAGTTCATCGGGGTTGGAATTAGATTTCTCTATTTTTATGCCCTTTCCCTTATTATTTTCTTTTGCCTTTTATAAATTCAGTTGGGGTAATTTCTATAACATCATCGGAATTCTCGTCGGAATCCGATTCATCAGAGAATTGGTAATCCTCCTAATATTTTGCTTCCTTGGCGGAAACACCATTGACCATAATTAACCTTGGTCGGTTGGTTGAGGATTTTCTTTTACTTAACTGTTTTATTATTTCCCCCACCGGTTCTATTTCCTCCTCCGGTTCCTCCTCTTCCGGTTCCGATTCTTCTTCCGGTTCTGATTCTTCTTCCGGTTCTTCTTCGGGAACTTGTGAATCAGTCCAATATATATTCGACTCTTCGTTATTATTAGGTGAGTCAATGGGATTTGTGCTAGAGGTAGACATCTATCACACAATATCAAACTTGTTAAGAGATTAATATATCACATAATATATACATGTTAATAATATATAGTTTCCAACAAAAATGTTAAGCAATCATTTTTAAAGAAAACACGGTCGAAGTCCAGACTCAGTAATGCATCCTAACAAACTTGATAAGACACACTAATGCAAATTTTCTGGTTCTCTAAGACCAACGCTCGGATACCAACTGAAATGTCCCGTTCTTATTGATTAAAAACGTTCCATATTAATTGATTTCGTTGCGAGGTTTTGACCTCTATATGAGACGTTTTTCAAAGACTGCATTCATTTTAAAACAAACCATAACCTTTATTTCATCAATAAAGGTTTAAAAAGCTTTACGTAGATTATCAAATAATGATAATCTAAAATATCCTGTTTACACACGACCATTACATAATGGTTTACAATACAAATATGTTACAACAAAATAAGTTTCTTGAATGCAGTTTTTACACAATATCATACAAGCATGGACTCCAAATCTTGTCCTTATTTAAGTATGCGATAGCGGAAGCTCTTAATAATCACCTGAGAATAAACATGCTTAAAACGTCAACAAAAATGTTGGTGAGTTATAGGTTTAACCTATATATATCAAATCACAATAATAGACCACAAGATTTCATATTTCAATACACATCCCATACATAGAGATAAAAGTCATTCATATGGTGAACACCTGGTAACTGACATTAACAAGATGCATATATAAGAATATCCCCATCATTCCGGGACACCCTTCGGATATGATATAAATTTTGAAGTACTAAAGCATCCGGTACTTTGGATGGGGTTTGTTAGGCCCAATAGATCTATCTTTAGGATTCGCGTCAATTAGGGTGTCTGTTCCCTAATTCTTAGATTACCAGACTTAATAAAAAGGGGCATATTCGATTTTGATAATTCAACCATAGAATGTAGTTTCACGTACTTGTGTCTATTTTTTAAATCATTTATAAAACCTGCATGTATTCTCATCCCAAAAATATTAGATTTTAAAAGTGGGACTATAACTCACTTTCACAGATTTTTACTTCGTCGGGAAGTAAGACTTGACCACTGGTTGATTCACGAACCTATAACAATATATACATATATATCAAAGTATGTTCAAAATATATTTACAATACTTTTAATATATTTTGATGTTTTAAGTTTATTAAGTCAGCTGTCCTCGTTAGTAACCTATAACTAGTTATCCACAGTTAGATGTACAGAAATAAATCGATAAATATTATCTTGAATCAATCCACGACCCAGTGTATACGTATCTCAATATTGCTCACAACTCAAACTATATATATTTTGGAATCAACCTCAACCCTGTATAGCTAACTCCAACATTCACATATAGAGTGTCTATGGTTGTTCCGAAATATATATAGATGTGTCGACATGATAGGTCGAAACATTGTATATGTGTCTATGGTATCTCAAGGTTACATAATATACAATACAAGTTGATTAAGTTATGGTTGGAATAGATTTGTTACCAATTTTCACGTAGCTAAAATGAGAAAAATTATCCAATCTTGTTTTACCCATAACTTCTTCATTTTAAATCCGTTTTGAGTAAATCAAATTGCTATGGTTTCATATTGAACTCTATTTTATGAATCTAAACAGAAAAAGTATAGGTTTATAGTCGGAAAAATAAGTTATAAGTCATTTTTGTAAAGGTAGTCATTTTAGTCGAAAGAACGACGTCTAGATGACCATTTTAGAAAACATACTTCCACTTTGAGTTTAACCATAATTTTTGGATATAGTTTCATGTTCATAATAAAAATCATTTTCTCAGAATAACAACTTTTAAATCAAAGTTTATCATAGTTTTTAATTAACTAACCCAAAACAGCCCGCGGTGTTACTACGACGGCGTAAATCCGGTTTTACGGTGTTTTTCGTGTTTCCAGGTTTTAAATCATTAAGTTAGCATATCATATAGATATAGAACATGTGTTTAGTTGATTTTAAAAGTCAAGTTAGAAGGATTAACTTTTGTTTGCGAACAAGTTTAGAATTAACTAAACTATGTTCTAGTGATTACAAGTTTAAACCTTCGAATAAGATAGCTTTATATGTATGAATCGAATGATGTTATGAACATCATTACTACCTTAAGTTCCTTGGATAAACCTACTAGAAAAGGGAAAAATGGATCTATCTTCAACGGATCCTTGGATGGCTCGAAGTTCTTGAAGCAGAATCATGACACGAAAACAAGTTCAAGTAAGATCATCACTTGAAATAAGATTGTTATAGTTATAGAAATTGAACCAAAGTTTGAATATGATTATTACCTTGTATTAGAATGATAACCTACTGTAAGAAACAAAGATTTCTTGAGGTTGGATGATCACCTTACAAGATTGGAAGTGAGCTAACAAACTTGAAAGTATTCTTGATTTTATGTAACTAGAACTTGTAGAATTTATGAAGAACACTTAGAACTTGAAGATAGAACTTGAGAGAGATCAATTAGATGAAGAAAATTGAAGAATGAAAGTGTTTGTAGGTATTTTTTGTCGTTGGTGTATGGATTAGATATAAAGGATATGTAATTTTGTTTTCATGTAAATAAGTCATGAATGATTACTCATATTTTTGTAATTTTATGAGATATTTTATGCTAGTTGCCAAATGATGGTTCTCACATGTGTTAGGTGACTCACATGGGCTGCTAAGAGCTGATTATTGGAGTGTATATACCAATAGTACATACATCTAAAAGCTGTGTATTGTACGAGTACGAATACGGGTGCATACGAGTAGAATTGTTGATGAAACTGAATGAGGATGTAATTGTAAGCATTTTTGTTAAGTAGAAGTATTTTGATAAGTGTATTGAAGTCTTTCAAAAGTGTATAAATACACATTAAAACACTACATGTATATACATTTTAACTGAGTCGTTAAGTCATTGTTAGTCGTTACATGTAAGTGTTGTTTTGAAACCTTTAGGTTAACGATCTTGTTAAATGTTGTTAACCCAATGTTTATAATATCAAATGAGATTTTAAATTATTATATTATCATGATATTATCATGTATGAATATCTCTTAATATGATATATATACATTAAATGTCTTTACAACGATAATCGTTACATATATGTCTCGTTTAAAAATCATTAAGTTAGTAGTCTTGTTTTTACATATGTAGTTCATTGTTAATATACTTAACGATATGTTTACTTATCATATTATCATGTTAACTATATATATATCCATATATATGTCATCATATAGTTTTTACAAGTTTTAACGTTCGTGAATCACCGGTCAACTTGGTTGGTCAATTGTCTATATGAAACATATTTCAATTAATCAAGTCTTAACAAGTTTGATTGCTTAACATGTTGGAAACATTTAATCATGTAAATATCAATCTCAATTAATATATATAAACATGGAAAAGTTCGGGTCACTACAACAACGTGTTTTTCAAGCTTTTTGGGATCGTGCATAGTGAACCAAGGTAACTCCATAAGGAGTTTTTTTTTTATGCTCTATGAATTTAAACTCATAACTTTCCTTTTTTAATTATTTGAAAAGTTAGAATATGTCATTAGGCTACCAACTTATAGTTAAAAAAACATGAATTTGTGAAAAATGATACTTTCTTTTTTCATTTTTTAAAGAAAAAGATTTAAAATTATCGCAGACATCTTGATTGAAACCTCATAAAATTAAAATATATTAAACAACCAGTGGTATCGCACATACAAACTTCAGTAATATCGTATCGTAGCCTACATTTTAAGTAAAAACGCGAAAGTCGGACAAAACCGCACCTTTCAAGCCCGTGATAGTTTTGCAACATCATTTTTCGATGTTTATTTTGAGTGAAGACGCGAAAATCAGACAAAACTGCACCTTTCAAACACGTGATAGTTTTGTAACATCATTTTCGATATTTATTTTGAGTGAAGACTCAAAGATCGGACAAAACCACATCTTTCAAACACGTGATAGTTTTGCAACATCATTTTGGATGTTTATTTTGAGTGAAACGTGAAGCTCGAACAAAACTGCACCTTTTAAACACGTGATAGTTTAACAACTTCATTTTTCGATATTTATTTTGAGTGAAAATGCAAAGATTTGACAAAACCGCACTTTTCAAATAAGTGATAGTTTTGCAAAATCATTTTCGATGTTTATTTTGAGTGAAAACGCGAATATCGGATAAAAACGCACCTGTCAAACACGTGATAGTTTTGCAACATCATTTTTTAGATGTTTATTGTCCGCACTTTTCAAACACGTGAGAGTTTTGCAACATCATTTTACGAGGTTTATTTTGTGTGAGAACACTAAGATCTGACAAAACTGTACCTCTCAAACACGTGATAGTTTTGCAACGTCATTTTTCGATATTTATTTTGAGTGAAAACGCGAAGATCGGACTAAACCGCACCTTTCAAACACGTTATAGTTTTGCAACATCTTTTTTTGATGTTTATTTTGAATGAAAACGTGAAGATCGGACAAAACCGCACCTTTCAAACACGTGATAGTTTTGCAACATCATTTTTCGATGTTTATTTTGAGTGAAAACTCGAAGATCGGACAAAACCGCACCTTTCAAACACGTGATAGTTTTGCAACATCATTTTTCGATGTTTATCATGAGTGAAAACACGAAGATTGGACAAAATCGCACCATTCAAACACGTGATAGTTTTGCAATATCATTTTTTGATGTTTATTTTGAGTGAAAACGTGAAGATCGGACAAAACTAACCGCACCTTTAAACACGTGATAGTTTTGCAACATTATTTTTCGATGTTTATTTTGAGTGAAAACATGATGATCGGACAATACCGCATCGTATTTTCTTTCGATGACGTTGATAGATCGCCAGCTGCGGTGTCTATTTCTTTATAGGTAGAAATGTTTGCACCTATGTAGAATATTGAGACTTTTGGATAGGTATTGAGTCCATGTTGTGGACATCATGTCAACATTTTCTCAAAGTGGAACCTTGCATCGTATGGAGTCTCATTGGTCTTTTGTTGGAATTGGTTAATCTCGGCTTGGAACTTAACGGATTTAGATACGGGGAAGAATTTTCCTAGATGGCGGTCAACTAAAGTGTCTCACGATATGATCTCTCCTTCGAGAAGAGATTCAAGCCATTCCTTGGCTTCGCCTTTTGAGATCAAGTGTTGTTCAGGGCAGCGGCGCCAAAAACATGATGTGTAAAATTGAGTCTATAATTTATAATGGAAAATACCGGTTCAAAAGATTACTACACGCTAACTGGCAGTGTACCCGATCGTGCAATAGTATAAAGTTGGTAAATCCTAGATCGTTCTAAGGACAGTTTAAACTTGAGAATTAAGATTGTAACTAATTAAAGTAAACTAAAGTTAATCTAAGAAAATTAAAAGTACGAATAGTTTGGTTTTGTAGCTATTTAATGATTAGCCAAATCAAGAATAAATTTAACAAGAAAGAACAATATTTTTGGCATTTTAAGTTTAAGCTTTAAAGCAAACAGAAAAAATAAGATAGTTGTAAATCAAAAAAAAAAAAAAAACGAATGTTCGTCTAGACCTTTTACACCTAGTATTGGATGCGTTTAGATTAAGCCCCAATTACAATCTAACATATGTGAACTACCTAGTCGGTTCACCTGGAATTCCCCAGCGCAAACACTTCAATTAAGATTACACGACACGGAATTCCCCGTAGCCTAAGTCCTCCTAATGTTGACCAAATATCTCAACTGAGATGAAGACTCAAATTACAACCACATCAACTCTCGTTGTGTATGATTCACCCCTATTTCGTCTAGCCTTTTGAATTTAATTTACTCTCGTCTCCGAGTAAGCAAACAACCAATTAAGACAAACCAATTGTAAATTTATGTATTAAATTAATGAACTCTCGCCCTATCAAACAAATACACAACCAATTGAATCGAAAAGACTAGTTTCAATAAGAATCGTTCTTAAATCCAAACATCAAATCATCATATATTAAATTAACAATTGATAAATAGCATCCAACACATAGGTTTATTAGTCTAGACAAACATTAAAGCTTTAGCCAACAATCATGGCTGAAAACAAAATCAAAATCATTATAAAAGAAGAATTCATTGTTTATGCAAAGAAATCAACCTAAATAATGAAGTAATCTTGAGACTAGATCGAATCAACACTTGAATCTGGAATGATTAGAACGTTTGGTGATCTTGAAAATCCCAAAAAATACCTAAGAACTGCTGGAAATCGTCTGACAAAAAGTTGCTGCAATTAGGGTTCTAATTGAGCTTTTATACCCGAAAAAGTCCCTAGGCCGAGACGGCGGCGCGGCGCTCCGAATGTGGCGCGGCTCGCAATAACAAAGCACCGACCCTTTTATTTTGATTTTCTCTCGGGCTGAATTTCACGTGTTACGGAGCGGCTCGCAAAATGGTGGAATGGCGCGCCAACTAGCTGTTTACTCGATTTTCATTTTTTCTTCATGTAAACACAACAAAACTCGAATAACACCCAAATGATCATAAATAACTCAGCAATTCAGGCACATAGAATATCATGGTGTCAAATGTACCTCGAAGAACCTCCAAATGCCTAATAATGAACTTCTCGGCTCCTAAACTCAAATCTCCAAATATATAGCAAAAATAACTCCAATTCGTATCCAACGCACCAAAATATTGACCGATAATGCGAAGAATAATATGTATCAAATGAGCAATATCAACATTCGTAGATAGACAACTTCTTTTTGGACTGCATCGATTTTGAATAAGGTACATATGTTATAGAATGTACGGAGATGATCATTAGGGTCTTCCTCGGAGTAGATGGATACATTGTGCCTTAATCTCAAAGTCTTCGGGAACTTCGGGATACACTATTTCATGACCTTGACCAACTTGGGTTGCCTTCATCATTACCTCCATTGATTAATTATTGGGTTCACCCATGTTTGGTTCAGAAAAAATGGGTGATTCAGAATTGGTCTCAATCGGGCTAAATTGACTGTTTGGTGGCTCGGGCACCTCGGTTCTAGTAATATTAGGCTCGATTTGTGATTTGGTCTTCTTGACCTTGTTTGCAATGCGTATGAACTTGTCGGGATCGGATGTTGGTTCGTGAGATCGACGTTCTTAGATTGACACATGCATTAGTGAATATGGAAAAGGAAAAATCACCGTGAAAAATAAATTCACGGGATTGTTTAAGGAACTTAAAATAAAACAAGAGGGAAAAATGAACAAAACAAAGTAGATGAAAATTCACCACTACTTTGGCTTTACAAGTAATAATTAATCACTTTCAAGAACCAACAACAAGATTAATCTTAGCCAGATATGCTTTAGGGTAGGGCTTGATCATTTAAATCGGAAAATCCAACAACCCTGGCCATATTGGACCTAGACACTAAGCGTCTTGCAGTGTTTCGAGAAAAGTAAAAATATAAAGCCTCGCTACCTGTTCGGCAGCGACGCCAAATGGATGCTGGCGTGCGTGTAGTCGTGTGCGTGTGTGAAATCAATAACTTTAAATTTATAAACCTATACTACTACGACTTTAGTACTATCAGGCATAGTCCCTATCAGTGTAGAGCAGTGGGTGTAAGTACAGGACCGTCCCAAAGAGGTAGGAAAATGTAGACGGTGAGTTGGTGTTATCTATTCTAGCTCGTTTTATCTTTTATATTTATATGTTACTAATATTTTGGGAGTTTTATGTTGCAGGAGCAATTGATACTTTTAGATTTAAATCAAATAAAATATAGGAAGGATGTTGGTTCGGTTGGGAATTTTATTTGTAAACGGATTCTATTTAAAGAACGTCTTCTCGAATGACTTAAGTGTTTAAACATGAACATAAGGGTCGTTATTCCCTTTATTCACGAAGTGTACCTAACTGACACTTAAGCGCCACTAAGGTTAAACGTATGATTACACTACAGGACTTACTCCGGCAGTTCCACCCGCACATAGCGAATACATTAAGAGGTCCAAATCTTTAGTATACCGATATCACGATTCTAGGTCAACCTAAGAGGTCAATTTAGAACAATGGGTCTATTTAACCAATCTCTTAAGATTTCTCACCAAACATTCAAAAACAGAGTAATAAGTCTTCTGTCATACTAGGCTGCCGACTGTTGTTATCCATACGCCAACTGGTGTATTGACAGCGAGGATTTCGGCAGACCATAGACAGCCGCCGGCTAGCCATAGACAGCCGCCGGCTTGGAACATTAACAGAAAAATCGAATCTAATTACCATAGACAATGTTCGAAATATTTACTGATTTTAAAGGTGCTGGACAGCCAGCCTCGCCGCTCAGGCTGCCGGCCCTACTCGAAAAATGTCAAATCCGATTATAATTTATATCTCCTTTTACCCAAACCAACACCTAAGGGTGTTTAGTTACTCATAACTGGAAATTTCCGACCAAATTTAAACTTTAATCTTTACATCATTCCGACACGATAAGCAAAGTTTGTTAAGAATTTTAAACTATGTTCATACATTCAATTAACCTCGATCAAGTTTCGACGATTCACGAACCAATATATATATATATATATATATATATATATATATATATATATATATATATATATATATATATATATATATATATATATATTATAACTTGAAAATATTAACAAAGTATTAAACGTATTATACTTTACATGAACGTATTTGTTTCAATATGTTTATCGACGGAATTAGAAGATAATATCAAATGATTGATTTATCAGATACATTGTATCATTACGAGTCGGTGTTGAGAGGTCCACTTTGATTTAGGAAACCTTTCTTTTTAACCATATTCGGAAAATGGTAAAGTGATTTTACAAATAAGAACAAAGTGTCATCTAATGAGAACTAGACAAGAGTTAGTAAAGATTCCTATTTGATTTTCAATTCATACCTTACAACATATTCCTCGTGATGTTAATAAGATAACTATTATGACTATCATTTTAAAGATGGAATTTGGAATGTAAATAACTTAGACATTGGATATCGACATTTTACATTAAGGTGATTTCATACGTTTATCTAACCTTTAAACTTTATATCACGTTGCACCAACAAACGCTAAAAACTTGAAACCTATGAAAAGTATATATTTAATATTACTTCTCTAAAATGTTTTACGATATAATAACCTCTACTAATATAACCTTTTTAGTAAAATGATTCTTAAATATACTTAGTTTTGGAAAATAAAGTTTTCATATTTATTTAATATTGTTTCAAACGTACAAAAATATTTTTTAAAGAACTTTATTAGTGAAATGTTTTATAAGATAAATTGCTCATAAGTTTTAAGGAACTAATTAAAACTTGTATTATAAATTACATTGATAATGCTAAAAATGAACATATATTTCATAGCATTATCCCTCAAGAAAGACAAGCTTTTAGTTGCAATTGTTCTATTTACAAGTGATATTCGTTTAAATAATAAAAGGTGAAGACAAAAGACAGATTCGACGAATTGAAGACGTAAACGACCAAAAAGCTAAAAAGTACAAACTACAATCAAAGTGGTTCAAATTATTGATAAGAAACGTCACAAAATTACAAGAGTACAAGTCGCAAAATGCAAAATACAAGATATTAAATTGTACGCAAGGACGTTCGAAAATCCGGAACCGGGACCAGAGTCAACTCTCAACGCTCGACGCAACAGACTAAAAATTACAAGTCAACTATGCACACGAATATAATATAATATTTAAATAATTCTATAAATTATTTATATATTATATTATTATTAAAAACCGTCGGCAAGAAAGAAAACAAAGTCATGTGAACTCTCTCAGCTGGCCATGCGATCACATGGCCTGGAAGAACAAAATCCATGCGATCGCATGGCCCGAGAAGTCAGGCCACATCTATAAATTTCACATGTTTTGGCCAGTTTTAATATATCTATCTCTCTATCTCACTCGTAATACATATATATATATATATATATATATATATATATATATATATATATATATATATATATATTATAATTTTAATTTTAATTTTAAATTCTAATAATAAGGGTATGTTAGCGAATGTTGTAAGGGTGTAAGTCGAAATTCTGTCCGTGTAACGCTACGCTATTTTTAATCATTGTAAGTTATGTTCATCCTTTTTAAATTAATGTCTCGTAGCTAAGTTATTATTATGCTTATTTAAGCCGAAGTAATCGTGATGTTGGGCTAAAATATTAAAGATTGGGTAATTGGGCTTTGTACCATAATTAGGGTTTGGACAAAAGAACGACACTTGTGGAAATTAGACTATGGGCTATTAATGGGCTTTATATTAACTAAATGATACCTCGTTGATTTAATATATAGACTTATAATTTGACGTATTTATATATAACCACATACGCTTGACTGGGTACGGTGGGCGGGATATCTATAAATACCAATAATTGTTCATTTAACCGGACACGGAACTGGATTAATAGTTAATAGACTTGTTGAAATAGGGGTGGATTACATTCAAGGATAATTGGTGTAATTGTTAACAAAGTAGTAAAACCTTGGATTACACGCAGTCGATAACCTGGTGTATTCATTAAACAAAGTATTAAGACCTTGTTAAAATTCGAATCCCCAATTAGTTGGAATATTTGACTTCGGGAATAAGAATAATTTGACGAAGACTTCCGCATTTTATGATTATGACTGATGGACTATTATGGACAAAACCGTATGGACATATCAAATAATCCAGGACAAAGGACAATTAGCCCATGGGAATAAACTAAAATCAACACGTCAAACATCATGATTACGGAAGTTTAAATAAGCATAATTTCTTTATTTTATATTTAATTGCACTTTTAATTATCGCACTTTTATTTACTGTCATTGTATTTAATTGCACTTTTAATTATTGTACTCTTTAATTATCGCAATTTTATTTTATCGCACTTTTATTTATCGCAATTTCATTATCGTTATTTAATTTACGCTTTAATTTAAGTTATATTTATTTTTAATATTTTACATTAGGTTTTAACTACGACTAAAGTTTTAAAATCGACAAACCGGTCATTAAACGATAAAAACCCCCTTTTATAATAATAATACTACTTATATATATTTTTGTATTTTTACAATTATAAGTTAAAAATATAGCGTTAAACTTGGAGAGTTTCCTGTGGACGAACCGGACTTACTAAAAACTACACTACTGTACGATTAGGTACATTTCCTATAAGTGTTGTAGCAAGGTTTAGGTATATCCACTCTATAAATAAATAAATAACTTGTGTAAAATTGTATCGTATTTAATAATATTTCCTTGTAAAAATATAACTATTTTGTATACACCTCTACGCACATCAAGTATTTTTGGCGCCGCTGCCGGGGACCTGTTTAAATGCCGGAAGCGAAAAGCTATCTATAAAAAAAAAATTAGTTTTCTTTTGTAAAAATACGTTTTAATTATAAAAAATACAAAAATATAAAAAGAAAAATAAAGTATATATTTCTAAGAGTTGTTTAAAATACATAAATTATAAAGTATTTTTATTTTTATTTTAGTTTTTAAAACTTAAATTTTTATTTTATATAAATAATTTAAATAATTATAAAACAGAATTTTAAAAACAGAAAAAAAATATAATAAACTGAATTCGGGCCCGGTACTGTAGCAGCCCAATTTCTGGCCCGAAACTCTACTCCATGCGACCGCATGGATTTATAACGCGAAGACCATGCGATCGCATGGCTTGATTTGACCCGCCTGAAACCTCAGCCGACCAGTTTAGGGTTTAAATTATTAATAATTATTATTAATAAACCCTAATTAGGGTTATATTTAATAATAATTTTTTTTAGTTTTTAATTAATTTTTATTATTTAGTTTAATTAGTTTTATTAATATATAAAAATTAATACTTTTATAAAATAAATAATATAAAAATAATATTTTTATAAAAATTGTACTTTTTACAGCTTTAAGTTTATTTTTTATATTTTGTATCTCTTTATTTGTTTTAGCGTAATATTTGTATTTTTCGTTCGTACTTAGTTTTAAACTTAGTATTTTGCCATAGTTATTTTTATTTCTAGACTCTTAGGCTGTGCCGTAAAATCACTTAAGTACTTTTTCTTTAGACTAAGATTTAGGTGCTTTAGAATTTTGCGACGCCGTTTTTATAAATTTTAGTACTTTTTAAGTTTATACTGTTTTGAATATAGAATTCCTTTTAAGCTTTAATATTTTTAGACTCAACTTTTAATTCTTAGTTTTTAGACTTTTAAGTTTCGACGCGCTACGTTCTTTTTATTATTTTTCACCACTCTAGTTTTTAGGACATAGAATTTTCTATTTCTTATCTAAAATTTCTTTAAATTTCAACGAAAAATTATTTTAAGTGGTTAAATTGATAGACATCCAAATTTTCTGCTTCGTAGTAATAGTTGGATTTGTTACTGGCTGAGTTGTGAGCTTCCGATTTAAAGGGTCCTGGTTACCTGCTACATCTATTGGCTATTCGAAACGTAGGCAAAATTAGAAAAGTCTATTAATTTGATAACTTATATAATTTTTATATTTTATAACTAATAGGATATTCAGTGAATGCACCGAGCAAAACGTTCACCACCTTTTATACGTTCACCACCTGTAACCAGATCAAGACATCTAGCCAATATTGTCGCCATTGATTTTTCTTTAGAATCGTCATCCAGTCAACCAAGTACTCCAATTCAAATTTCCGATAATCCATTTTTTGAACCCGACCTCACAATTGAGAATCCGGAGGATATCCAGGGACAATTCAGAGATCCTGAACCACTAATCTTTCCTCCGGAACCACCAATCATTCAAACGGAGATTGTTGAGGAACAACCTATTAAATCAGAATACTCTAGTGATTCAGATTCAACAAATTCAATCATGGAGAATCTGGAACCTCTAAGTATGGAAGACCGAATGAGAGCTAAACGCACTGGCCAAGGTCACGTAATTACTCAACCTGACATTAATGCACCAGATTATGAAATCAAAGGACAAATCCTACACATGGTAACTAATCAATGCCAATTTAGTGGTGCGCCGAAGGAAGATCCAAATGAACATCTTCGTACCTTTAATAGGATCTGTACACTATTTAAAATAAGAGAAGTGGAGGATGAATAGATATATCTCATGTTATTTCCCTGGACTTTAAAGGGAGAAGTCAAAGATTGGTTGGAATCGTTACCTGAAGGGGCGATTGATACATGGGATGTTTTAGTTGAAAAATTTCTTAAACAATTCTTTCCGGCATCTAAAGCCGTAAGACTTCAAGGAGAAATTGTTACGTTCACGCAAAAGCCAAATGAAACTCTATATGAAGCGTGGACAAGATTTGGAAAGTTATTAAGAGGATGTCCGCAACATGGTTTAGACACTTGTCAAATAGTACAAATATTCTACCAAGGATGCGACATCACTACAAGAAAAGACATCGATATAGCAGCTGGTGGTTCCATTATGAAGAAAACCGCAACTGACGCTTACAAAATTATTGATAACACTGCTTCCCACTCACATGAGTGGCACCAAGAAAAAGATATTGTTAGATCATCTAAAGCAGCTAGAGTCGATTCTAGTCATGACTTCGATTCCATTTCTGCAAAGATAGATGCTGTTGAGAGACGAATGGAGAAGATGACTAAAGATATTCACTCAATACGAATTAGTTGTGAGCAGTTTGGAGGACCACATTTGACAAAAGATTGTCTTAGTATTGAACTAACAATGGAACAAAGAGAGAATGTTTCATACATAAACCAAAGGCCTGGAAATAATTATCAGAATAATTATCAACCGCCAAGACCAATCTACAATCAAAATCAGAACTATAACCGAAATGTTCCATACAACAACCAACAAGGTCCCAGCAATCAACAAGTATCCAACAATACTTACAATCAGCAAAGACCTATTTTTCAAAACAAACCACCACAAACCGATGATAAAAAGCCAAATTTAGAAGATATGATGTCGAAGCTAGTTGAATCTCAAACTCAATTTTTCACATCTCAGAAATAAACCAATGAACAAAATGCTCAAGCATTTAGAAATCAACAAGCTTCTATTCAAAATTTGGAATAAGAAGTAAGTAACCTAGCAAGATGGATAGGTGAAAGAAAACCGGGAAGTCTATCTAGTGATACAAATGCTAACCCCCGGAATGACACAGCTAAAGCCATTACCACAAGAAGTGGTATTACACTTAAACCACCTGAAATGCCTGTAATTTCTGATGAAGCTATTCCTACTCCACAAGAACCACAATCTGAGCAAGATAAGGAAACATAACCGGTAGTTGAAAAGGTTAATGAAGATAACACAATTAAGGCTAAACCTTATATTAAACCATACCAACCACCACTTCCTTACCCGAGTAAAATGAGAAAAGAGAGACTTGAAGCTGAGCAATCCAAATTCTTAGATATGTTTAAACAAATAAATGTCAATCTTCCTTTCATTGATGTGATTTCAGGAATGCCTAGACATGCTAAATTCTTGAAAGATCTAATCACAAATAGAAAGAAAATGGAAGAACTCTCGGCTGTTACTATGAATGCTAATTGCTCTGCAGTACTATTGAATAAGATACCAGAAAAATTATCTGATCCAGGAAGTTTCACGATTCCATGTTTTCTGGGTAGTCTTAGTTCAATAGAAGCATTGGCAGACTTAGGTGCTAGTATAAATTTAATGCCGTATTCACTATACGCTAAACTAGACCTTGGAGAATTGAAGCCAACACGAATAAGCATACAACTAGCCGATCGATCAGTAAAATATCCTAGAGGGATAATGGAGAACATGCTAGTTAAAGTTGGTACTTTAGTATTTCCAGTAGATTTTGTTATTCTGGACATGGAAGAAGATTCTCGAGTTCCTCTCATATTAGGAAGACCATTCTTAAACACGGCTAAGGCAATAATAGACGTGTTTGGTAAGAAGCTGACCCTAAGTATAGAGGACGAGAGTGTTACCTTTTCAGTTGATAGAGCAATGCAACAACCGCAATCTGCAGATGATACATGCTATTATATTCAAACTATAGATTCACATGCAGAATTGTTAGAAGAATTTTCAGAATTACAAGGAACAGGAGAATGTTCTTTAGGAGAAGGAAATGAACCAATTGATGAAACTGAAATGTTAGCTACACTTATGGCTAATGGATATGAACCAACAACAGAAGAAATTCAAATGCTAAAAGAAGAAGACAGATATCGATATAAATCATCGATAGAAGAACCACCGACATTAGAGTTAAAGCCACTTCCAAACCATTTGGAATATGCTTATTTACATGGTGAATCTGAATTACCTGTAATAATATCGTCTTCTCTTACTGAAAATGAAAAATCTAAACTCATTTCTGTGCTAAAAGCTCATAAACCAGCTATTGCATGGAAGATTCATGATATTAAAGGAATAAGTCCTTCGTATTGCACACATAAAATCCTTATGGAAGAAGGTCATAAAACGTATGTGCAACGCCAACGAAGACTAAATCCTAATATGCAAGATGTTGTTAAGAAAGAAATTATTAAACTGCTAGATGCAGGTTTAATTTATCCAATCTCTGATAGTCGATGGGTAAGCCCAGTTCAATGCGTACCTAAGAAGGGTGGCATGACTGTCATCAGAAATGAGAAAAATGAGCTTATTCCTACTAGGACTGTAACAGGATGGCGTGTCTACATTGATTATAGAAAATTAAATGACGCCAACAGAAAAGATCATTTTCCCGTACCTTTCATTGATCAAATGTTGGAAAGATTAGCCGGAAATAGTTACTATTATTTTCTTGACGGTTTTTCCGGATACTTTCAAATTCCAATAGCACCCGAGGACCAAGAGAAAACCACGTTCACGTGCTCTTATGGTACTTTTGCTTACAAACGCATGCCATTTGGACTTTGCAACGCCCCTGCAACCTTTCAAAGGTGCATGATGGCGATTTTTCACGACAAGATAGAAGAATGCATGGAAGTTTTCATGGATGACTTTTCAGTCTTCGGTGATACTTTTGAATCATGTCTAGTTAATCTTGAACGAATGCTTATTAGATGCAAACAATCAAATCTAGTTCTTAATTGGGAGAAATGCCATTTCATGGTTAAAGAAGGCATCGTTCTTGGACATAAAATTTCAAAGGAAGGAATTGAAGTGGATAGTGCTAAAGTAGATGTAATTGCTAAACTTCCACATCCCACCAATGTTAGAGGAGTTAGGAGTTTTCTAGGGCATGCCGGTTTTTACCGACGTTTCATAAAAGATTTTTCTAAAATTGCCACTCCTATGAATAAACTCCTAGAAAAGGATGCTCCATTCATCTTTTCAGATGAATGCATCAAATCTTTTAATATTCTTAAAGAAAAACTTACTAATGCGCTGATCATGATAACTCCAAATTGGAATCTACCGTTTGAACTAATGTGCGATGCAAGTGATTTTGCAATGGGAGCCGTTTTAGGACAAAGGATTGAAAAATGATTTCAACCTATTTATTATGCTAGTAAGACGTTACAAGGAGCACAAACGAACTATACAACTACTGAAAAAGAACTCCTTGCTATTGTCTTTGCTTTTGACAAATTTCATTCATATCTCGTTCTAGCAAAAACGGTGGTCTATACTGACCATTCTGCTCTTAGATACCTATTTTCGAAACAAGATGCCAAACCACGATTAATCCGTTGGATCTTACTCTTAAAAGAGTTCGATATTGAAATCCGAGATAAAAAGGGAGCAGAAAATCTCGCCGCTGATCATCTTTCTCGTATTGAAAATCCCGAATTAGAAGTTCTAAATGAATCGACCATACAAGATAACTTTCCTGATGAATATCTATTGAAGATAGATTATAATGAAATTCCATGGTTTGCAGACTATGCAAACTACTTAGTATGTGGATTCCTTGAAAAAGGGTTGTCGTACCAAAGACGAAAGAAATTCTTTAGTGATATAAAACACTATTTCTGGGAAGATCCACATTTGTTTAAAAGTTATCCTGATGGAATAATACGCCGATGTGTATTCGGAGATGAAGCTAGTCAAATTTTAAACCATTGTCACACAGGACCAACAGGAGGGCATTATGGGCCTCAGTGAAATGTCCCGTTCTTATTGATTAAAAACGTTCCATATTAATTGATTTCGTTGCGAGGTTTTGACCTCTATATGAGACGTTTTTCAAAGACTGCATTCATTTTTAAAACAAACCATAACCTTTATTTCATAAATAAAGGTTTAAAAAGCTTTACGTAGATTATCAAATAATGATAATCTAAAATATCCTGTTTACACACGACCATTACATAATGGTTTACAATACCAATATGTTACATCGAAATCAGTTTCTTGAATGCAGTTTTTACACAATATCATACAAACATGGACTCCAAATCTTGTCCTTATTTTAGTATGCAACAGCGGAAGCTCTTAATATTCACCTGAGAATAAACATGCTTTAAACGTCAACAAAAATGTTGGTGAGTTATAGGTTTAACCTATATATATCAAATCGTAACAATAGACCACAAGATTTCATATTTCAATACACATCCCATACATAGAGATAAAAATCATTCATATGGTGAACACCTGGTAACCGACAATAACAAGATGCATATATAAGAATATCCCCATCATTCCGGGACACCCTTCGGATATGATATAAATTTCGAAGTACTAAAGCATCCGGTACTTTGGATGGGGTTTGTTAGGCCCAATAGATCTATCTTTAGGATTCGCGTCAATTAGGGTGTCTGTTCCCTAATTCTTAGATTACCAGACTTAATAAAAAGGGGCATATTCGATTTCGATAATTCAACCATAGAATGTAGTTTCACGTACTTGTGTCTATTTTGTAAATCATTTATAAAACCTGCATGTATTCTCATCCCAAAAATATTAGATTTAAAAAGTGGGACTATAACTCACTTTCACAGATTTTTACTTCGTCGGGAAGTAAGACTTGGCCACTGGTTGATTCACGAACCTATAACAATATATACATATATATCAAAGTATGTTCAAAAATATATTTACAACACTTTTAATATATTTTGATGTTTTAAGTTTATTAAGTCAGCTGTCCTCGTTAGTAACCTACAACTAGTTGTCCACAGTTAGATGTACAGAAATAAATCGATAAATATTATCTTGAATCAATCCACGACCCAGTGTATACGTATCTCAGTATTGATCACAACTCAAACTATATATATTTTGGAATCAACCTCAACCCTGTATAGCTAACTCCAACATTCACATATAGAGTGTCTATGGTTGTTCCGAAATATATATAGATGTGTCGACATGATAGGTCGAAATATTGTATACGTGTCTATGGTATCTCAAGATTACATAATATACAATACAAGTTGATTAAGTTATGGTTGGAATAGATTTGTTACCAATTTTCACGTAGCTAAAATGAGAAAAATTATCCAATCTTGTTTTACCCATAACTTCTTCATTTTAAATCCGTTTTGAGTGAATCAAATTGCTATGGTTTCATATTGAACTCTATTTTATGAATCTAAACAGAAAAGTATAGGTTTATAGTCGGAAAATATAAGTTACAAGTCGTTTTTGTAAAGGTAGTCATTTCAGTCGAAAGAACGACGTCTAGATGACCATTTTAGAAAACATACTTCCACTTTGAGTTTAACCATAATTTTTGGATATAGTTTCATGTTCATAATAAAAATCATTTTCTCAGAATAACAACTTTTAAATCAAAGTTTATCATAGTTTTTAATTAACTAACCCAAAACAGCCCGCGGTGTTACTATGACGGCGTAAATCCGGTTTTACGGTGTTTTTCGTGTTTTCAGGTTTTAAATCATTAAGTTAGCATATCATATAGATATAGAACATGTTTTTAGTTGATTTTAAAAGTCAAGTTAGAAGGATTAACTTTTGTTTGCGAACAAGTTTAGAATTAACTAAACTATGTTCTAGTGATTACAAGTTTAAACCTTCGAATAAGATAGCTTTATACGTATGAATCGAATGATGTTATGAACATCATTACTACCTTAATTTCCTTGGATAAACCTACTGGAAAAGAGAAAAATGGATCTAGCTTCAACGGATCCTTGGATGGCTCGAAGTTCTTGAAGCAGAATCATGACACGAAAACAAGTTCAAGTAAGATCATCACTTGAAATAAGATTGTTATAGTTATAGAAATTGAACCAAAGTTTGAATATGATTATTACCTTGTATTAGAATGATAACCTACTATAAGAAACAAAGATTTCTTGAGGTTGGATGATCACCTTACAAGATTGGAAGTGAGCTAGCAAACTTGAAAGTATTCTTGATTTTATGAAACTAGAACTTTTGGAATTTATGAAGAACACTTAGAACTTGAAGATAGAACTTGAGAGAGATCAATTAGATGAAGAAAATTGAAGAATGAAAGTGTTTGTAGGTGTTTTTGGTCGTTGGTGTATGGATTAGATATAAAGGATATGTTATTTTGTTTTCATGTAAATAAGTCATGAATGATTACTCATATTTTTGTAATTTTATGAGATATTTCATGCTAGTTGCCAAATGATGGTTCCTACATGTGTTAGGTGACTCACATGGGCTGCTAAGAGCTGATCATTGGAGTGTATATACCAATAGTACATACATCTAAAAGCTGTGTATTGTACGAGTACGAATACGGGTGCATACGAGTAGAATTGTTGATGAAACTGAACGAGGATGTAATTGTAAGCATTTTTGTTTAGTAGAAGTATTTTGATAAGTGTCTTGAAGTCTTTCAAAAGTGTATGAATACATATTAAAACACTACATGTATATACATTTTAACTGAGTCGTTAAGTCATCGTTAGTCATTACATGTAAATGTTGAATTGAAACCTTTAGGTTAACGATCTTGTTAAATGTTGTTAACCCAATGTTTATAATATCAAAAGAGATTTTAAATTATTATATTATCATGATATTATGATGTACGAATATCTCTTAATATGATATATATACATTAAATGTCGTTACAACGATAATCGTTACATATATGTCTCGTTTCAAAATCATTAAGTTAGTAGTCTTGTTTTTACATATGTAGTTCATTGTTAATATAATTAATGATATGTTTACTTATCATAATATCATGTTAACTATATATATAACCATATATATGTCATCATATAGTTTTTACAAGTTTTAACGTTCGTGAATCACCGGTCAACTTGGGTGGTCAATTGTCTATATGAAACCTATTTCAATTAATCAAGTCTTAACAAGTTTGATTGCTTAACATGTTGGAAACATTTAATCATGTAAATATCAATCTCAATTAATATATATAAACATGGAAAAGTTCGGGTCACTACAGTACCTACCCGTTAAATAAATTTCGTCCCGAAATTTTAAGCTGTTGAAGGTGTTGACGAATCTTCTGGAAATAGATGCGGGTATTTCTTCTTCATCTGATCTTCACGCTCCCAGGTGAACTCGGGTCCTCTACGAGCATTCCATCGAACCTTAACAATTGGTATCTTGTTTTGCTTAAGTCTTTTAACCTCACGATCCATTATTTCGACGGGTTCTTCGATGAATTGAAGTTTTTCGTTGATTTGGATTTCATCTAACGGAATAGTGAGATCTTCTTTAGCAAAACATTTCTTTAAATTCGAGACGTGGAAAGTGTTATGTACAGCCGCGAGTTGTTGAGGTAACTCTAGTCGGTAAGCTACTGGTCCGACACGATCAATAATCTTGAATGGTCCAATATACCTTGGATTTAATTTCCCTCGTTTACCAAATCGAACAACGCCTTTCCAAGGTGCAACTTTAAGCATGACCATCTCTCCAATTTCAAATTCTATATCTTTTCTTTTAATGTCAGCGTAGCTCTTTTGTCGACTTTGGGCGGTTTTCAACCGTTGTTGAATTTGGATGATCTTCTCGGTAGTTTCTTGTATAATCTCCGGACCCGTAATCTGTCTATCCCCCACTTCACTCCAACAAATCGGAGACCTGCACTTTCTACCATAAAGTGCTTCAAACGGCGCCATCTCAATGCTTGAATGGTAGCTGTTGTTGTAGGAAAATTCTGCTAACGGTAGATGTCGATCCCAACTGTTTCCGAAATCAATAACACATGCTCGTAGCATGTCTTCAAGCGTTTGTATCGTCCTTCCGCTCTGCCCATCAGTTTGTGGATGATAGGCAGTACTCATGTCTAGACGAGTTCCTAATGCTTGCTGTAATGTCTGCCAGAATCTTGAAATAAATCTGCCATCCCTATCAGAGATAATAGAGATTGGTATTCCATGTCTGGAGACGACTTCCTTCAAATACAGTCGTGCTAACTTCTCCATCTTGTCATCTTCTCTTATTGGTAGGAAGTGTGCTGATTTGGTGAGACGATCAACTATTACCCAAATAGTATCAAAACCACTTGCAGTCCTTGGCAATTTAGTGATGAAATCCATGGTAATGTTTTCCCATTTCCATTCCGGGATTTCGGGTTGTTGAAGTAGACCTGATGGTTTCTGATGCTCAGCTTTGACCTTAGAACACGTCAAACATTCTCCTACGTATTTAGCAACATCGGCTTTCATACCCGGCCACCAAAAATGTTTCTTGAGATCCTTGTACATCTTCCCCGTTCCAGGATGTATTGAGTATCTGGTTTTATGAGCTTCTCTAAGTACCATTTCTCTCATATCTCCAAATTTTGGTACCCAAATCCTTTCAGCCCTATACCGGGTTCCGTCTTCCCGAATATTAAGATGCTTCTCCGATCCTTTGGGTATTTCATCCTTTAAATTTCCCTCTTTTAAAACTCCTTGTTGCGCCTCCTTTATTTGAGTAGTAATGTTATTATGAATCATTATATTCATAGATTTTACTCGAATGGGTTCTCTGTCCTTCCTGCTCAAGGCATCGGCTACCACATTTGCCTTCCCCGGGTGGTAACGAATCTCAAAGTCGTAATCATTCAATAATTCAATCCACCTACGCTGCCTCATATTCAGTTGTTTCTGATTAAATATGTGTTGAAGACTTTTGTGGTCGGTATATATAATACTTTTGACCCCATATAAGTAGTGCCTCCAAGTCTTTAATGCAAAAACAACCGCGCCTAATTCCAAATCATGCGTCGTATAATTTTGTTCGTGAATCTTCAATTGTCTAGACGCATAAGCAATCACCTTCGTTCGTTGCATTAATACACAACCGAGACCTTGCTTTGATGCATCACAATAAATCACAAAATCATCATTCCCTTCAGGCAATGACAATATAGGTGCCGTAGTTAGCTTTTTCTTCAATAACTGAAACGCTTTCTCTTGTTCATCATTCCATTCAAATTTCTTCCCTTTATGCGTTAATGCAGTCAAGGGTTTTGCTATTCTGGAAAAGTCTTGGATGAACCTTCTGTAGTAACCAGCTAGTCCTAAAAACTGGCGTACGTGTTTCGGAGTTTTCGGGGTTTCCCACTTTTCAACAGTTTCTATCTTTGCCGGATCCACCTTAATACCTTCTTTGTTCACTATGTGACCGAGGAATTGAACTTCTTCCAACCAAAATGCACACTTTGAAAACTTAGCGTACAATTCTTCCTTCCTCAATACTTCTAACACCTTTCTCAAATGTTCACCGTGTTCTTGGTCATTCTTTGAGTAAATAAGTATGTCATCAATGAAAACAATGACAAACTTGTCAAGGTATGGTCCACACACTCGGTTCATAAAGTCCATGAACACAGCTGGTGCATTAGTTAAACCAAACGGCATGACCATAAACTCGTAATGACCGTAACGTGTTCTGAAAGCAGTCTTTGGAATATCATCTTCTTTCACCCGCATTTGATGATACCCGGAACGTAAGTCAATCTTTGAATAAACAGACGAGCCTTGTAGTTGATCAAATAAGTCGTCGATTCTCGGTAGTGGGTAGCGGTTCTTGATGGTAAGTTTGTTCAACTCTCGGTAGTCGATACACAACCTGAATGTACCATCTTTCTTCTTGACAAACAAAACAGGAGCTCCCCACGGTGATGTGCTTGGTCGAATGAAACCACGCTCTAAAAGTTCTTGTAATTGGCTTTGCAGTTCTTTCATCTCGCTGGGTGCGAGTCTGTAAGGAGCACGAGCTATTGGTGCAGCTCCTGGTACAAGATCTATTTGAAATTCAACGGATCGATGTGGGGGTAATCCCGGTAATTCTTTCGGAAATACATCGGGAAATTCTTTTGCAATAGGAACATCATTGATGCTCTTTTCTTCAGTTTGTACTTTCTCGACGTGTGCTAGAACAGCATAGCAACCTTTTCTTATTAGTTTTTGTGCCTTCAAATTACTAATAAGATGTAGCTTCGTGTTGCCCTTTTCTCCGTACACCATTAAGGGTTTTCCTTTTTCTCGTATAATGCGAATTGCATTTTTGTAACAAACGATCTCCGCTTTCACTTCTTTCAACCAGTCCATACCGATTATCACATCAAAACTCCCTAACTCTACTGGTATCAAATCAATCTTAAATGTTTCGCTAACCAGTTTAATTTCTCGATTCCGACATATATTATCTGCTGAAATTAATTTACCATTTGCTAATTCGAGTAAAAATTTACTATCCAAAGGCGTCAATGGACAACTTAATTTAGCACAAAAATCTCTACTCATATAGCTTCTATCCGCACCCGAATCAAATAAAACGTAAGCAGATTTATTGTCAATAAGAAACGTACCCGTAACAAGCTCCGGGTCTTCCTGTGCCTCTACCGCATTAATATTGAAAACTCTTCCACGGCCTTGTCCATTCGTGTTCTCCTGGTTCGGGCAATTTCTAATAATGTGGCCTGGTTTTCCACATTTATAACAAACTACATTGGCATAACTTGCTCCGACACTACTTGCTCCGCCATTACTCGTTCCGACACCATTTGTTCCTTTCGTTCTATTAACCCCTGGTCCGTAGACCTCACACTTCGCCGCGCTATGACCATTTCTTTTACACTTGTTGCAAAATTTGGTGCAGAACCCCGAGTGATTCTTTTCACACCTTTGGCATAGCTGCTTCTGATTGTTGTTGTTGTTGCGGTTATTATTGTTGTTGGGATGATTGTTGTAGTTGCTGTTGTTGTTGTTGTTGTTGTTGTTGGGCCGTTTGTTGTAGTTGCGATTGATGTTGCGATTGTTGGGATAATTGTTGCGATTATTGGTGTAATTGCTGTTGTTGTTGTATTGGTGATTCTTATCACCGTTTTCCTCCCACTTTCTTTTGACTTGCTTCACATTGGCCTCTTCAGCAGTCTGTTCTTTAATTCTTTCTTCAATCTGGTTTACTAGTTTGTGAGCCATTCTACATGCCTGTTGTATGGAGGCGGGCTCGTGTGAACTTATATCTTCTTGGATTCTTTCCGGTAATCCTTTCACAAACGCGTCGATCTTCTCTTCCTCATCTTCGAATGCTCCCGGACACAATAGGCACAATTCTGTGAATCGTCTTTCGTACGTGGTAATATCAAATCCTTGGGTTCGTAACCCTCTAAGTTCTGTCTTGAGCTTATTGACCTCGGTTCTGGGACGGTACTTCTCGTTCATCAAGTGCTTGAATGCTGACCACGGTAGTGCGTACGCATCATCTTGTCCCACTTGCTCTAGATAGGTATTCCACCATGTTAACGCAGAACCTGTGAAGGTATGCGTAGCGTACTTCACTTTGTCCTCTTCAGTACACTTACTTATGGCAAACACCGATTCAACCTTCTCGGTCCACCGTTTCAATCCGATCGGTCCTTCGGTTCCATCAAATTCCAAATGTTTGCAGGCAGTGAATTCTTTGTAGGTGCATCCTACACGATTTCCTGTACTGCTAGATCCAAGGTTATTGTTGGTATGTAGCGCAGCCTGTACTGCGGCTATGTTTGAAGCTAGAAAAGTACGGAATTCCTCTTCATTCATATTCACGGTGTGTCGAGTAGTCGGTGCCATTTCCTTCAAAATAGTTAAATGGAACAAGTTAATCATACAGAATATTAAGAGTAGTTAATAGTATTTCGTAGCATAATATGAACTCATTTATAAAAGCTTTTTCTTCATATTAGCGTTTTATAAGTTTAAATTCGGGTAGTACCTACCCGTTAAGTTCATACTTAGTAGCTAATATACAATTCAACTACTACAATTCTATATGAAAAACTGATTGTAATAATATTTCGCGTTCAAACTTTTATACAATATTTTACAAACTTACAATACCGCTTATTTTACATAAAGCATGAAATATAGCACACAATAACTTTGATACAAGATAGTTGTGAAGACAATTCTAGCTAGTACACAAGTCGTTCGGCAAAGGAAATAAAGACACGTAATTCATATGTCCAGAAACAAGTCATGCATTCTGGTTTTACTAGGACTACTTCCCATCCTTGGTCTTGTGCAACATAACCGTTATGGCCGTTGATAAGACAGCGTGTTGTAACGTCATCAAAGGGACGAGGGTTACGTAATGTCCAACAGTCCCGTAATAATCTAAAAACCTCATTTCTTACCCCAATTACCGACTCCGTCACTTGTGGAAACGTTTTGTTTAATAGTTGTAGCCCGATGTTCTTGTTCTCACTTTGGTGAGAAGCGAACATTACTAATCCGTAAGCATAACATGCTTCTTTATGTTGCATGTTAGCCGCTTTTTCTAAATCACGAAGTCCAATATTCGGATATATTGAGTCAAAATAATTTCTTAACCCGTTGCGTAAAATAGCATTTGGGTTCCCCGCAATATATGCGTCAAAGTAAACACATCGTAACTTATGGGTTTCCCAATGTGATATCCCCCATCTTTCAAACGAAAGTCTCTTATAAACCAAGACATTCTTAGAACGTTCTTCGAATGTCTTACAAACTGATCTCGCCTTAAATAGTTGTGCCGAAGAATTCTGGCCGACTCTAGACAAGATTTCATCAATCATGTCTCCGGGTAGGTCTCTTAAAATATTGGGTTGTCTATCCATTTTGTGTTTTTAAACTGTAAAATAGACAAGAGTTAGTTTCATAAAAAAATACTTATTAATACAAGCAATTTTTACATATATCATAAAGCATAAGAACACTATATTACATATATTACACCACACGAATACAACTATCTTATTCCGACTTGCTCGTTTCTTCTTCTTCGGTTTTGGTTCGTTTTGCCAAGTTTCTAAGGATATATGATGTTCCCCTAATACGAGCCGTCGTTGTCCACATTGGTTTAGAAAAACTTGGTGGTTTAGAGGTTCCCGGGTCATTGTTACAACTTAAGGACTTCGGGGGTTGACGATACATATAAAGTTCATCGGGGTTGGAATTAGATTTCTCTATTTTTATGCCCTTTCCCTTATTATTTTCTTTTGCCTTTTTAAATTCAGTTGGGGTAATTTCTATAACATCATCGGAATTCTCGTCGGAATCCGATTCATCGGAGAATTGGTAATCCTCCCAATATTTTGCTTCCTTGGCGGAAACACCATTGACCATAATTAACTTTGGTCGGTTGGTTGAGGATTTTCTTTTACTTAACCGTTTTATTATTTCCCCCACCGGTTCTATTTCTTCATCCGGTTCCGATTCTTCTTCCGGTTCCGATTCTTCTTCCGGTTCCGACTCTTCTTCCGGTTCCTCTTCGGGAACTTGTGAATCAGTCCACAAATCATTCCAATTTACATTTGACTCTTCATTATTATTAGGTGAGTCAATGGGACTTGTTCTAGAGGTAGACATCTATCACATAATATCAAACACGTTAAGAGATTAATATATCACATAATATTCATATGTTAAAAATATATAGTTTCCAACAAAAATGTTAAGCAATCATTTTTAAAGAAAACACGGTCGAAGTCCAGACTCACTAATGCATCCTAACAAACTCGATAAGACACATTAATGCAAATTTTCTGGTTCTCTAAGACCAACGCTCTGATACCAACTGAAATGTCCCGTTCTTATTGATTAAAAACGTTCCATATTAATTGATTTCGTTGCGAGGTTTTGACCTCTATATGAGACGTTTTTCAAAGACTGCATTCATTTTTAAAACAAACCATAACCTTTATTTCATAAATAAAGGTTTAAAAAGCTTTACGTAGATTATCAAATAATGATAATCTAAAATATCCTGTTTACACACGACCATTACATAATGGTTTACAATACCAATATGTTACATCGAAATCAGTTTCTTGAATGCAGTTTTTACACAATATCATACAAACATGGACTCCAAATCTTGTCCTTATTTTAGTATGCAACAGCGGAAGCTCTTAATATTCACCTGAGAATAAACATGCTTTAAACGTCAACAAAAATGTTGGTGAGTTATAGGTTTAACCTATATATATCAAATCGCAACAATAGACCACAAGATTTCATATTTCAATACACATCCCATACATAGAGATAAAAATCATTCATATGGTGAACACCTGGTAACCGACAATAACAAGATGCATATATAAGAATATCCCCATCATTCCGGGACACCCTTCGGATATGATATAAATTTCGAAGTACTAAAGCATCCGGTACTTTGGATGGGGTTTGTTAGGCCCAATAGATCTATCTTTAGGATTCGCGTCAATTAGGGTGTCTGTTCCCTAATTCTTAGATTACCAGACTTAATAAAAAGGGGCATATTCGATTTCGATAATTCAACCATAGAATGTAGTTTCACGTACTTGTGTCTATTTTGTAAATCATTTATAAAACCTGCATGTATTCTCATCCCAAAAATATTAGATTTAAAAAGTGGGACTATAACTCACTTTCACAGATTTTTACTTCGTCGGGAAGTAAGACTTGGCCACTGGTTGATTCACGAACCTATAACAATATATACATATATATCAAAGTATGTTCAAAAATATATTTACAACACTTTTAATATATTTTGATGTTTTAAGTTTATTAAGTCAGCTGTCCTCGTTAGTAACCTACAACTAGTTGTCCACAGTTAGATGTACAGAAATAAATCGATAAATATTATCTTGAATCAATCCACGACCCAGTGTATACGTATCTCAGTATTGATCACAACTCAAACTATATATATTTTGGAATCAACCTCAACCCTGTATAGCTAACTCCAACATTCACATATAGAGTGTCTATGGTTGTTCCGAAATATATATAGATGTGTCGACATGATAGGTCGAAACATTGTATACGTGTCTATGGTATCTCAAGATTACATAATATACAATACAAGTTGATTAAGTTATGGTTGGAATAGATTTGTTACCAATTTTCACGTAGCTAAAATGAGAAAAATTATCCAATCTTGTTTTACCCATAACTTCTTCATTTTAAATCCGTTTTGAGTGAATCAAATTGCTATGGTTTCATATTGAACTCTATTTTATGAATCTAAACAGAAAAGTATAGGTTTATAGTCGGAAAATATAAGTTACAAGTCGTTTTTGTAAAGGTAGTCATTTCAGTCGAAAGAACGACGTCTAGATGACCATTTTAGAAAACATACTTCCACTTTGAGTTTAACCATAATTTTTGGATATAGTTTCATGTTCATAATAAAAATCATTTTCTCAGAATAACAACTTTTAAATCAAAGTTTATCATAGTTTTTAATTAACTAACCCAAAACAGCCCGCGGTGTTACTATGACGGCGTAAATCCGGTTTTACGGTGTTTTTCGTGTTTTCAGGTTTTAAATCATTAAGTTAGCATATCATATAGATATAGAACATGTTTTTAGTTGATTTTAAAAGTCAAGTTAGAAGGATTAACTTTTGTTTGCGAACAAGTTTAGAATTAACTAAACTATGTTCTAGTGATTACAAGTTTAAACCTTCGAATAAGATAGCTTTATACGTATGAATCGAATGATGTTATGAACATCATTACTACCTTAATTTCCTTGGATAAACCTACTGGAAAAGAGAAAAATGGATCTAGCTTCAACGGATCCTTGGATGGCTCGAAGTTCTTGAAGCAGAATCATGACACGAAAACAAGTTCAAGTAAGATCATCACTTGAAATAAGATTGTTATAGTTATAGAAATTGAACCAAAGTTTGAATATGATTATTACCTTGTATTAGAATGATAACCTACTGTAAGAAACAAAGATTTCTTGAGGTTGGATGATCACCTTACAAGATTGGAAGTGAGCTAGCAAACTTGAAAGTATTCTTGATTTTATGAAACTAGAACTTTTGGAATTTATGAAGAACACTTAGAACTTGAAGATAGAACTTGAGAGAGATCAATTAGATGAAGAAAATTGAAGAATGAAAGTGTTTGTAGGTGTTTTTGGTCGTTGGTGTATGGATTAGATATAAAGGATATGTTATTTTGTTTTCATGTAAATAAGTCATGAATGATTACTCATATTTTTGTAATTTTATGAGATATTTCATGCTAGTTGCCAAATGATGGTTCCTACATGTGTTAGGTGACTCACATGGGCTGCTAAGAGCTGATCATTGGAGTGTATATACCAATAGTACATACATCTAAAAGCTGTGTATTGTACGAGTACGAATACGGGTGCATACGAGTAGAATTGTTGATGAAACTGAACGAGGATGTAATTGTAAGCATTTTTGTTTAGTAGAAGTATTTTGATAAGTGTCTTGAAGTCTTTCAAAAGTGTATGAATACATATTAAAACACTACATGTATATACATTTTAACTGAGTCGTTAAGTCATCGTTAGTCATTACATGTAAATGTTGTTTTGAAACCTTTAGGTTAACGATCTTGTTAAATGTTGTTAACCCAATGTTTATAATATCAAAAGAGATTTTAAATTATTATATTATCATGATATTATGATGTACGAATATCTCTTAATATGATATATATACATTAAATGTCGTTACAACGATAATCGTTACATATATGTCTCGTTTCAAAATCATTAAGTTAGTAGTCTTGTTTTTACATATGTAGTTCATTGTTAATATAATTAATGATATGTTTACTTATCATAATATCATGTTAACTATATATATAACCATATATATGTCATCATATAGTTTTTACAAGTTTTAACGTTCGTGAATCACCGGTCAACTTGGGTGGTCAATTGTCTATATGAAACCTATTTCAATTAATCAAGTCTTAACAAGTTTGATTGCTTAACATGTTGGAAACATTTAATCATGTAAATATCAATCTCAATTAATATATATAAACATGGAAAAGTTCGGGTCACTACACTCAGCTCACAGCAAGAAAAGTTTACGATGCTGGATTCTATTGGCCTACAATTTTCAAAGACGCACACCTTCTTTGTAAATCCTGTGATGCTTGTCAAAGGGCCGGATAAATAAGTTAACGTGATGAAATGCCACAAAATGTCATTCTAAGTATGTGAAGTATTTGACATTTGGGGTATTGACTTTATGGGTCCATTTCCAAAATCTCATAATAATCTCTACATTCTCGTTGCCATTGATTATGTATCTAAATGGGCGGAAGCACAAGCTCTCCCAACTAACGATGCACGAGTTGTAGTTAACTTTTTAAAACGTCTTTTTGCTAGGTTCAGAACACCGAAAGCTTTAATAAGTGATCGGGGTACTCATTTTTGTAACAATCAACTTGAGAAATTTCTCAAAAGATATGGAGTAACTCATAAAATCTCAACCGCTTATCATCCACAAACAAGTGGACAAGTTGAAAATACCAACCGAGCTTTAAAACGTATTCTAGAGAAAACCGTAGGATCAAATCCGAAGGAATGGTCCATGAAATTGGAGGATGCACTCTGGGCTTTTAGAACAGCCTACAAAACTCCAATTGGAACCACACCTTTTAGATTCATTTACGGAAAAGCATGTCATCTTCCAGTAGAAATTGAACACAAAGCATTTTGGGCTTTGAAGACATGTAATCTTGATTTACATGAAGCCGGACGTCTACGATCAAGTCAACTAAACGAATTAGAAGAATTAAGACATGAAGCATATGAAAATTCGTTAATCTATAAGGAAAGAATGAAGAAATGGCATGATAAAAGAATCAGAAGTTCAAAAGAATTTAAAGAAGGAGACAAAGTTCTTCTTTTCAATTCACGATTCAAGCTATTTCCTGGAAAATTGAAATCAAGATGGTCTGGACCATTTATAGACAAAAGAGTTTTCCCATACGGAACAATAGAGTTAATAAATTCAAATGGGATTGAATTTAAAGTTAATGATCGCAGAGTTAAACATTACATACATGGTCCGATGGAAGTTGACAATGAAGTCAATCATAATTTCACCACCCAAGAAAACCTTCAAAATGAAAACATAAATATGTTATCAACAACATATGAAAAATAAAAATTGGAAAATAAGGAGGATTCAAATTGGAGTGATGAAGAAGAATTCTTATACAAACCTCCCATTCCAAGAAACGAAGAAAAATGTGAACAAGAAGTTCAAATAGAAGTGAAAGAACCAAGAAAAGAACACCCGAAAAAGGTTAACAAACCAACTCGACTTACTAAAGTAGGAGACCCGGGCGAATTTATCATTTCTTGCTTGCTTAATGATGGTGCTATATATAATGGACTCGCAGATTTAGGAGCAAGTGAAAATATTATGCCTCTTTCCTTATACAAAAGATTAGGTATGGGTAAATTAAAACCAACCAAAATAGGTGTTCAATCATTTGACCTAACCATTAAGCACCCGGTTGAAATAGCAAATAATTTACTTGTTAACGTGGGAAGTTTGACCTTTGTTGCAAACTTCATAGTGATTAATGTAGAGGAAAACCTTGATATTCCTCTAATTTTAGGTCGCCCATTTTTAGCAACCACCGAGGCGTTCATTGATGTAAGAGAAGGTAGAATAACACTTAGGGATGGTGATAAATCGATCACCTTTGTGAACTGAAAGTTTAGATCTCCACCAACCAAAACTGTTAAACCAATAAAAACACCTAAGTATGGGGAAGATGAAGAAACACTTAATGATGATCCGATAACAAAGAACCCCGTTGATGATACAAAATTAAATGAACCCATTTTTAACAGTTCAACGAAGAAACTTTATAAACGGATTCACGATACTAGGATTAAGGGGAATTTTAAGTTATGTAACCGATTAGTATCCAATTTATCACCAAAAGAAAAGGCAATGTTAGTTAAATTTGTGAAAATTACGAAGGAAATCAACAATTGGCTTGAAGTAAAAGTCAAAGATATATAAATTGTTGATAGTCCAATTGAAAACGAAGTTAATCACAATTTCAACACCACATCTAACTGAGTGTGGGGAGGTTCGAATCTTTTTAGGGTAATATATATTTTCTGTTAGAGTTAGATATTTTGTTTTCGTGTAGTTCTCGAGAATGGAATCCGAATGGTCTTTCCCTAGCAGACCCTAAAGAACTAGTCTTCTCCCCCCATTCTGAATTTTTATTTTTTTTTAGGTTTTACAAGATGAAGAATTCATTTGATCTGAACCATGGTCTAATGCTACATGCTATGATTACTAAACGTAATAATGACACACTTCCGAGTGAACTGGTATCATTCATAAGAGATAAAATGGACGGAGTAAGAAAAGAACTCAGAAAAGATCATCATAAGATACATTTTGGTAAAGGAAAATCAAAATTCGCAACAAAAAGAAGAGCACGACACCTTGAAAGATGTTATAAATGCGGAAAATGGTCACACGAAGGTAAATGTTCAAATAATCAAACATATTCAAACACCGAATTTGTTACTCTATGCAGAGAAGGACCGTTTATATGTTTAGAAGAAAAGATATTGAAGATTCGAGGTTATGCTTACGTAGCTATGGAGAACCAAATCACATAACTCTCCTATGAGTCAGCTAAAGCAGGTATCTGAGAATTCTTTCTCACAGGTAAGTATGTACAGTTTTTATTTTTTATTTTTTTATTATTGATTTTTAACCTTTTGATAATAAACGCTGAATCGTTCGCTATAAAATATTAAATTGGTATTCAATAAAATTAGGTATGCGTAACCGAAATTATTGATATCATACAAAAATTTATTACATCCCTGCGAAATTTACCGTTTATTCTTAAGGTATAAATATCTTTAATCAATCAACCCAAAATATTTCAAAAATTCGTCAGGAGTAAAATTAGGTCGTTGAATCGAAATTACGTTACCGAAAAGAGGGGCGTATATTTTTGATAATATTTGATTGATTAAAGTAGGATAAAAGACCAAAAAGATTTTTAATTTTTAATTTTTACCATGTTTTTAAAATTAATATATAAATATTAAATTAATATTGTAAATTTTTTAAAATCAATATATTTAAGTTTGTAAATATTTGAATTTTTTAAAATCAATATATTTAAGTTTGTAAATATTTGAAAAATTAATATTTTTAATATAAGTTTGTATAAAAATGATATTTATATGAATTTTTAATTTTATGCATTTTAAATTTAAGTTTGGTGTGAATTTAAAAACAAAAATTTACTTTATTTCATTAAGTTAAAAATTTGATTTTTAAAATTCGTCGTGAGTTGAAAACTAGGTCGTTGAACCGAAATTGCTTTACCCGAGGGAGGGACGAGAACTTTTATTATCATTATTTTTAATGTTATTGAATTAAAGTATGCCAAAAACATTTAAAAAAAACCCGAAAATCTTTGCTTTTAAAACTGCGCTTAAAAATGACAAATTTTAAAATTTTGTCGAGGGACGGACTAGGATAACGATCCGAAACGCCCTCACTCCTAAAAAGAAACAAATTTTTAAAATTTTTTTTATTAATTTATGTGTTAAAAGTAAGGTTTTTATTATGCTTAAAAAAAAAATACAGACCCCCATGCGATCGCATGGGGTTTGGCCTTCAGAACCATGCGAACGCATGGAGCTGAATATCTGGCCAGGAACAAAAGGCCAGTCGACTGGTCTGTCTTCACCACAAAACACACACAAACACACGAAAATAACTCAAAAACCTCTCTAAAATTCGCAAATTTTCACCGTAATTCATCAAATTTCTTGCTCTAATCATGCTTAGGTTCGGATTTTTCAACAAAAAGGTAAAAAATACACCCCTAAACTCTTAAAATTCATAGTTTTTGTGATATTTACCAATATTTTACCTAATTTGATTTTGTCAATTTCTAGTGTAATTAGAGTTAAATTGTTAGTATATTATGCATGTATAACCTAGATTGATGCTATTTAACTTGATTTGAAGCCAAAAACTTCAAAAATTTTAGGAATCTAGGGTTTGTGTTCTTGAGCAATTTGGGGCTTTTTGATATAAACAGGTTATGGCCGATTTTTGTCTTGAATTATTGTTAAATTAAGTAGTGTAACATGTTTAGGTAGCTAAATGATCCAAACTTTGATCCTAAACATTATTTTTGAGAATTAAAGTGGACTTTTTAAGTCTAAAATTTATGAACTTGATTAATTTGATATAATTGCCATTTGAGACTTGTTTAATTGTTAGTAATGACTATTTTGACATGTTATTTGAGTTAAATGCTTATGAACTTTGTATACATTTTCATATATGCTTATTTGAAAAAGTGTAGATTTTGATAAAAATATGAAAATGAGCATAAGTTTAGTATAGATTAAACATGTCATTGTGATTATTTTAAGTTGTTATTTTGCTAACACTAATGCATATTTGGATGCACAAATTTTGTGTTTAATGTGTTTTGCAGAAATATACTGAAACTGGAGGTGCATCATCATCATCTAGACAACCACAACCGGAACCTGAGCCAGAATTGCAATACGAACCAGAACCCAAACAAGAACCACAACAGGAACAACAACATCAACCTGATCAACACGTACCTTATTATGATCCGCTACAATTTGTTGATGCCTTTATAGTATTTTCGATGCATCCGGCAGTAGAATACCCAACGATTCCTGAACACACGTTGCATCCTAATCTGAGATTCGATAGAAGCTGGAGAGATTACCCGACATATCAAAGTAACAAATTCAAACTGATACCGAAAAATGTAGAAGTGCCGAGGGTAATTGATTGGGAGCCTTTAGAAAGGGTCCAACTAGTTAACTCAGTTAGGGAGCATCTGATCCAAAGGGTAAAACAGCGCATTTTCAAAGACAGGCATTAAGTTCAGCAAAAGCTACTTATTTTGATGACAAAACGAAAAACAAATGTGATGTAACAACAAGACGGAATGAACAAATGATGTGCACCATTTATCATTCAACAAATAAACGCCAATATGTTTGGAAACTTTGGTAAAATTTAATCATTTTTCTACGCTAATCACCCTCAATAATTTAAATTGTTAATGATTTCTTGCAAATGAGGGCATTGCAAGATCTTAAGTGTGGGAAGGGGTTAGATTCTTTCAGATATTTAAAATTTTAACTTATACACTTGGTTACCATTAAAAATACTAGTAACGCAGTAGTTGTATTAGAATCTAGTGTTCTCTGATAATAAAGAACAGCCCTAGTCTTATATACTGACTACCCAATTCTAGTAAAAATTTTCAAAATTTTCAATTAAATGAACTCAAAATCATGTTTATATATATTTATGAGCGATAAAACTAGGTATTAACACCAAAATTATTGTTACTTCGGAAAGGACATAAATTGAGAAACAACCCAAAATGTTAGAATTCATTTAAAAAGGAATAGAGGACAATAAAAAGGCAAAGAAAGGAAAATAAAAGCCAAGTGTGGGAAAAATTTACCAAGTTATTTTGAACATATATCACATATTTTTGTACAAATAATTGAAGATACTTTTGTTTTGGACAAAATTAACTGTTTTACCCGGAAAACTATAATATATTTGAAAGAAAGATGGATCTACACGATGAATCAATTCCATCATTAAAAGGAAGTAAAGTCTTCCAAAAAAGAAACACGCTTCTTGATTTAGGTCATGAAGTTGTCATCCAGACCAGTTGTAGAGTCTACGAAAAACATTGAAAAGTTTTCACGAAAATCAGCTGGAAATCCACGGACCTCAGCATCAAACATGGTCGCCAAGTGGTCAGACTTATCCTAATCATGAGAGGATCTGTCTCGTAAAATGGGGAAGGCACCGTGCAAATTAGCTTGATAAGACTAATGAATCAGACCCCCAGAAAAGGATAATCTCCTTAAAAGATTAAAAATCAGCTTTTAAGCCTGATATTACTCAATCCTAGAGATTAACTTTTAAAGATTGAGAATTACAAACTCATGGAATTCGATGATATCTAAACTCGAGCTTGAACGAGAAAATATTTTGATCAAAATTACAAATCGATTTGTTTTCTGAAAAAACCCATTTTTAATGCGTTCATTACCATTGAACGTAAAATCCTAGGAATTCACCTGGAATTCATTAGGTCACCTGAACCAAATCGGGTGTCAACCGTAAGAACGGTGGTTGTATAGCATGGTCGAAGACAGGACCTTATGCCAGATCGAAATACCATAGGGTGAGCTTTACTATTGCTCCTACCAAGGATAGTAATTGTATCCGACACGTTAGAGACCATAATTAAAAGCATGTAAGGGGACATTGCCTTAACAGTTGCTTGTTCAACGCTTTCCTTTACAACCGGACGGTAGTTTACCGAAAGGTAATATATGGAGCAAGTATACTGGACGTGTTGCTTTCCTAATACAATGTTAGCAAGTGGGTGACACAAAACCATAAGTTTTGCGCTAAAATTTTCAAATCTGAAACCCACCAAACCCACAAAAACAATTTGCAAACACCGGTGAAGGGTTATTCTGGAAAACTTATCTTGGGTAAAAGCTAGATTGAATTTTCAAAAGATCAAATGTTTTCATAAAGATCCAATTTCCTAAAGGATCTAAATTATTATAGTCATGTGGGACTGTAAACCACATCGTTACTATCATTGTTCATACCGCCGTATAGAAATCACTGATGTACAAAGTGTGAAGAATAAAGAAGTGATTCTAGTATGTTTTTATTTCAAGACTATATTGCTTGAGGACAATAAACGCTCAAGTGTGGGAATATTTGATAATGCTAAAAATGAACATATATTTCAAAGCATTATCCCTCAAGAAAGACAAGCTTTTAGTTGCAATTGTTCTATTTACAAGTTATATTCGTTTAAATAATAAAACGTGAAGACAAAAGACAGATTCGACGAATTAAAGACGCAAACGACCAAAAAGCTAAAAAGTACAAACTACAATCAAAGTGGTTCAAATTATTGATAAGAAACGTCTCAAAATTACAAGAGTACAAGTCGAAAAACGCAAAATACAAGATATTAAATTGTACGCATGGACGTTCGAAAATCCGGAACTGGGACCAGAGTTAACTCTCAACGCTCGACGCAACGGACTAAAAATTACAAGTCAACTATGCACACGAATATAATATAATATTTAAATAATTCTATAAATTATTTATATATTATATTATTATTAAAAACCGTCGGCAAGAAAGAAAACAAAGTCATGTGAACTCTCCCAGCTGGCCATGCGATCGCATGGCCTGGAAGAACAAAAGCCATGCGATCGCATGGCCCCAGAAGTCAGGCCACATCTTTAAATTTCGCGTGTTTTGGCCAGTTTTAATATATCTATATCTCTATCTCACTCGTATAATATATATATATATATATATATATATATATATATATATATATATATATATATATATATATATATATATATATATATATATATATATATATATATATATATATATATATATTATAATTTTAATTTTAATTTTAAATTCTAATAATAAGGGTATGTTAGCGAATGTTGTAAGGGTGCAAGTCGAAATTCTGTCCGTGTAACGCTACGCTATTTTTAATCATTGTAAGTTATATTCAACCTTTTTAAATTAATGTCTCGTAGCTAAGTTATTATTATGCTTATTTACACCGAAGTAATCGTGATGTTGGGCTAAAATATTAAAGATTGGGTAATTGGGCTTTGTACCATAATTGGGGTTTGGACAAAAGAACGACACTTGTGGAAATTAGACTATGAGCTATTAATGGTCTTTATATTAACTAAATGATACCTCGTTGATTTAATATATAGACTTATAATTTGACGTATTTATATATAACCACATACGCTTGACTGGGTACGGTGGGCGGGATATCTATAAATACCAATAATTGTTCATTTAACCGGACACGGAACTGGATTAATAGTTAATAGACTTGTTGAAACAGGGGTGGATTACATTCAAGGGTAATTGGTGTAATTGTTAACAAAGTAGTAAAACCTTAGATTACACGCAGTCGATAGCCTGGTGTATTCATTAAACAAAGTATTAAGACCTTGTTACAATTCGAATCCCCAATTAGTTGGAATATTTGACTTCGGGAATAAGAATAATTTGATGAAGACTTTCTCATTTTATGATTGTGACTGATGGACTATTATGGACAAAACCGTATGGACATATCAAATAATCCAGGACAAAGGAAAATTAACCCATGGGAATAAACTAAAATCAACACGTCAAACATCATGATTACGGAAGTTTAAATAAGCATAATTTCTTTATTTCATATTTAATTGCACTTTTAATTATCGCACTTTTATTTACTGTCATTGTATTTAATTGCACTTTTAATTATCGTACTCTTTAATTATCACAATTTTATTTTATCGCACTTTTATTTATCGCAATTTCATTATCGTTATTTAATTTACGCTTTAATTTAAGTTATATTTATTTTTAATATTTTACATTAGGTTTTAACTACGACTAAAGTTTTAAAATCGACAAACCGGTCATTAAACGGTAAAACCCCCCTTTTATAATAATAATACTACTTATATATATTTTTGTATTTTTACAATTATAAGTTAAAAATATAGCGTTAAACTTGGCGAGTTCCCTGTGGACAAACCGGACTTACAAAAAACTACACTACTGTACGATTAGGTACACTGCCTATAAGTGTTGTAGCAAGGTTTAGGTATATCCACTCTATAAATAAATAAATAACTTGTGTAAAATTGTATCGTATTTAATAATATTTCCTTGTAAAAATATAACTATTTTGTATACACCTCTACGCACATCATATATATATATATATATATATATATATATATATATATATATATATATATATATACATATATATATATATTGTTTCAAAAACGTAAAACGTGATACGACATGATATTTTCTATTACTTAAACATTTTGAACTTTGAAATATAATTAGATAGATATTTAAATTATATATAAGATATATAAAATTATATTTTTAAGTAAGAATATATATATATTTTACAAACACGTTAATGTATAATTTAAAACGTTTTGATATTATTAAACGTATTTTAATAAACAGCGAGCCCCTGATTTATAGAAGCAAATGACCACAACGCTCAATTTTATAAGTTACATTTTTTATAAGGTAATTTATTGATGAGTAAGTCAAATTATTAATAAGGGTACACGTCGCGTAACGCAAAAGGCTAGTTTTCTAAACGTACGAAAGTGCGTTCGAAAAACCGAAAGTGGTACATGAGTCGAGTGCAACTTACGAGTCATTTGAGTAAAAATTACATTTTTTCCTTGCACATAAATATAATATAATATATAATTAATTATATAGATTAAATAATTATTTATAATTAATATATATAATCGAGTGTCGGCAGGAAAAAGTTATGCTTTGTGAGCTGTAAGAAGTCCCCATGCGATCGCATGGGGAATGTATTGATATGTCATGCGACCGCATGACCAATGGAGACACGATCAATCTATAAAACTCGATTCATTTCACTCAGTTTGCACACACACATATCTTATTACTCCGTATATATTTAAATTTATTATTATTATTATTATTATTATTATTATTATTATTATTATTATTATTATTATTATTATTATTATTATTATTATTATTATTATTATTATTATTATTATTATTAAGAGTAATATTATGATCGCATAAATATTAGTAGTATTATTATTATTATACATAAAATACTACGACGAGGTCATGAGCGAGTAATTTCAAAACTGGTTTTCGAGTAGGATAGGACTAAGGAAATTATGGGTTATAGCTATGGAGGTTATGGGTATGGATCATGGGTATGCTCGTGAGGTCAATCTAGTGTTTATCATCTCCGTTGTGTCTACGTACCTTTCCTGCAATATTGAATCTCAATATTGTTACGTAAGCACTCATAATTTAATTTTTACATATTAATAGTGTATCCCTGACTAGTGCTCGAGTATATAGGATTATGCATGCTTGTACTTTTGATATTGCCATTAGATAGGATATGTTGAATCCTAAATTAGTTACATATGCGGTTGAGATAAGGTATAAGATATGCATGTTGTTGGAAAGCTAGCGAAAAATTAAGAACTTTTCATTTAGAACTCGAATGGTTTCGATGAACAGATTAGAAATTATAGTCAACTGAATTTTAGTATTATTGTTTAAATGATTATTATTACTATCGTCGTTATTATCGTCGTTACTATTTTTATCTATTAATTATTATTAATATTATCATTTTTAATATAAGTATAATTATTAAAAGAATTTTTATTGTTATTATTATTATTATCATTATTAATATTAACATTATTATTTTTATTTTTATAATTATTATCATTAAAATAGTTATTAGTATTATTATTAAGGTTATTATAATAATAATTATTATTAGTATAATTATCATTAAAAATTGATATTAGCATCATCTAACTATTATGACTAATATTATTATCATTATTATGAATGCGATAAAAAAAACAACTAAAAGATATTAAACAAATCGATTAGAAAATAATGAGTATGAATATCATGGTAAAATTAAAATATTGTAAGATATTGAATTAGATAAAATTATTGTTCTTATTAGTTTTATCATTTTATTATTATTAAAAGTATTATTATTATTAAAACTATCATTTTTACAAAAATTATCATTTTTTTAAATAGAAATATCATTGTTATAATATAATATCATTATTATTATCAGCTTAGTACTATTATTAATAAAAATTATCATTTTAATATCATTTTTAGTAAATATAAATATAGATATTTTATTAGCAGAATAATAATAACTATTATTACAAAATAATACAACTTCTAATTATTATTGTTATTATCGATATTATTTTATCAAAAAAATATGTAATACAAAGATATTTTATTACACGTAATATATTTACATTAGTAATATCTATCGTTATATTAAATGAACTTTATAAATTTTACTACTTAAGATATAAAAAAAAAAAGTAAATTTGTATCATATATAAATTTTGAATATAAATTTTTCTTAACAAATGACTTTTATTATTTCCTTTCATAAAACCTGTTAAAAATATTAAATATATATAAAATGATGTTATTTAAGTTATATGATAATCATGTATGGATTTTGGAAATCATTTTGGGTCAAGTTGACTTTTTATTGACTGTTGCATATTAGTTTCGAGCATTAGGATTGTGATACACTATGACCTAACCTAAATTGTTAGATAAATATTGACCAACATATATATATATATATATATATATATATATATATATATATATATATATATATATATATATATATATATATATATATATATATATATATATATATATATATATATAAAATTAATATAGGTTCGTGAATCCGAGGCCAACCTTGCACTTGTTCAATGACGTTATATGTATTTTTACTACGAAATACAATATGTGAGTTTCATTTGCCTTTTTACCCTTTATATTTTTGGGCTGAGAATACATGCGAATTTTTTATAAATGTTTTACGAAATAGACACAAGTAATCGAAACTACATTATATGGTTGAATGATCGAAGCAGAATATGCCCCATTTTTGCTTGGTAGCCTAAGAATTAGGGAACATCACTAATTTTGAGAATTATTGCACCCCTAATTGACGCGAATCCTAAAGATAGATCTATTGGGCCCAACAAACCCCATCCATTGTAGCGGATACTTTAGTACTTCGATGTTGTTTTATCATGTCCGATGGATGTCCCGGAATGATAGGGGATATTCTTATATGCATCTTGTTAATGTCGGTTACCAGGTGTTGAATCCATATGAATGATTTTTGTCTCTATGCATGGGACGTATATTTATGAGAAATGGAAATGAAATTCTTGTGGTCTATTAAAATGATGAAAATGATCGATTATGATAAACTAATGAACTCACCAACCTTTTGGTTGACACTTGAAAGCATGTTTATTCTCAGGTATTAAAGAAATCTTCCGCTGTGCATTAGCTCATTTTAAGGATATTATTGGGAGTCATTCATGGCATATTTTGAAAGACGTTGCATTCGAGTCGTTGAGTTCATCAAGATTATTATTAGGTCAATTATAGTTGAATGTATTATGAAATGGTATGCATGCCGTCAACTTTCATTGTAAATAAAGTTTGTCTTTTAAAAACGAATGCAATGTTTGTAAAATGTATCATATAGAGGTCAATTACCTCGCGATGTAATCATATGTTATTGTATTCATTTTTATGGATTAGGACGGGTCATTACATGTGGTATCAGAGCGGTGTTCTTAGCGAACCAGGTCTGCATTAGTGTGACTAACTGATAGTCGTTAGGATGCATTAGTGAGTCTGGACTTCGACCGTGTCTGCATGTCAAAAGTTTTGCTTATCATTTTGTGTCGAAAATCATCTACTTATCATCCTTAGGAAATTATCTGCTTATCATTATTAGTCTAGACACGTCTTGCTACATTGATTGCATGAATAGTGTATAGACAAAATTCATATCTTAGCGTATCTGCTAAATCATATCTTATCGTATCTGTTACTGTAAACTTTGCCTGACATATTCCGTAAATTTCTCCGTAATCTACGAAATATTTTGATCTATATATATAGATATCCTATGTAAATAGAATACCACCCGATAGCCGAAAAATCATTTTATATCGAAAAATCCTTTATCCAATCGTACGAAATGGAATTCGTCATCAGTTCAAGTCACTCGGATTCCGAAATGGAATCTCACTCAAGCTCTGAAAGCAGTGTGACTGGAATGGATCAACCAATCAGCCATCATCTATTCTGGATGAATTGGGGATGGGTTCGTAGCCTCCTCAATCATTGGAGATAAGAAGAAGGCGATCCTTTTCATCCACCACATTGCCCTCTTAACGATGAACCTGAAGCACTTACCGGCGAACCTGTCCGGAACACCATTTTCTCTCTCATTTCCAGAGTATCTCATCACGATTATATACTACATCAAATTCTAGATTTTATTTATCCGCTTGTCCGAACCGACAATCATCCCGGTGTAATAGAAGAAGTCAACGAGCTTCGCGCTCGGGTAGTAGCTTTGGAGAATATGGTGCAAAGGTTACAAACACCAGCAGCATCACCAGCAGCATAACCAGTACCACCATCATCAAAGCCAACAATACCATTACCACCCCCAACCACAACGGCGTCGTAAATCTCAACTTCACAATCTGTCCCACGAGCATCAGTGTCATATGCCCTATAGATAACAAGGAAGACCAACAACAACAAACGATGAAGTATTAATTCATAACTTCATCGGAGAAATATTTTACGGTGATTATGTAATTTCTAAAATTTTAGAGATTACTTATTCTAGACCTAACCATAAATCAGATGAGTAGACCGAAATGATAAAAGAAACCCTGACCAGAATGGTGCACGATTTACAGGCTAGACTTGATTTACCAACATCATCAATAGTACCATCAGCGTCACCAGCATCGCCAGTGCAGTCAGCATCAGCACTAGCAGCACCTATAACATCACAAGCTCCGTCAGTTCAAGAATCACCGCAGACATCATTACGAATCAACAACGAGTATATTGTATCAACGAGTTATGAAGAATTAACTCATTTCCACTGAAGGATTTATATGTATATCTTATATATATAAATCTTTAAACCATAATAAATCTTTCTATACTAAGCTATTAGGTGTGAATCTTAACTACTCGGTTAATTCATATTACAAATATGCAATGATGTACGTCCTTCATCCGTATCTTAACCATCATTAACTACAATCTCTGTTTCAATTCAATAAACTCTATTTCATAATAAATCAAGTGTATTATTCAAATATATGTTTGATTTTACACTTTCATCATCGATGTACTCGAAATTTTTCGATAACATCATTCATACCTTGCGAAGTTCACAATAATTTCACGAAAACCAATATTATGCATCAATAAATAACGAAGTATTGATTCATAATTCCAATATCATTGAAGAAATACTCATGTAATTTCTAAAGTTTTAGGGATTACTCAGTTCTAGTTTCAACCGTAAATCAAATGAGTTTAATTTAATATTAACTCATTAAATCTATGTTACATCTAAAGAAAATATACATATACATATATATACATATACATATATATATATATATATATATATATATATATATATATATATATATATATATATATATATATATATATATATATTTTCATAAAGACTGTAATAAAATTCTTTTGTACAAAATATCAATTGTGAATTTTTTTTAACGGATAGGTAATACCCGAGAAATATATAAATTCACAATTAATATGTTACATTCTTCGAATCCGATTCAACAATCATCAACTATACTCACTATTTATCAACAATATACATTCTTTCATAAAAAATCAAAACAACCATACTCATTCAAATTCAATTACATATTCTAATTTTGAAATCGCAAAATTCAATTCGAAATATAACCAGTATCGCCACTCTTAGATTCTTACATCTTTCAAAGCTATATTTTGACTTCAAAACTGTGTTAGAACATCATATGTATATTAACGATTACAATCTGTGTTCGAACCCTCCAAAGTTTCCGAAGACACTTCAAACAATGAACAATCAAAATGATGATCCAACCACATGTTACCCACAATTATGTATCTGAAAAACTCTCGAACCCAAAGTCATAGTTTAACACGTATCCGTGTCAGACCCTTTGGCATTTATTAGCTAAAATGACTTTTCAATTCCTTTTCAATATAGCCAGGTTTGTCACAGCTCCAGCAAGTCAACTTCGACTCTTCAGTCAAACTAGTCTTATTATAACCTCGATAGATACGTTGCCCTTTCGCCATTATTACTGGGGAACCTTTCATATTCTACCACATTAACAGTAAAGTTACCAACAACTTCATTACTCAATGGCTTAGGTCTCTCCGAAAACCATTATAATTGTTCGTTAAAACCCGACCGTATACTCACCCGCATCTTGTAACAAAAACTGACGTACCAATTGCCGGGAATTAGCAATAAGTATTTTGAGTTATATAGCTTTCTACGCCAATAGTTATATATATACATATAACGTCTACCTCCAAGACTTACATACTGCGAATGTGAAGTCTCTGAAAAACACCTTGAACTGCGAACTAGTTCTCGAAATGCTGATGAAGCAGCAAAAACTATAAACGACCTTAACAGTAAAAAGTTTAATGATAATGAATAGTGTGCTGGCAAAGCGCAGAAAAAGAGAAGTTTTGAAACAGGAAAACAGATTGAGCCAAGTATGAAGGAGGCTGTGGAAAAATCACAAAGGCTGAACCTGCCTTCAAAGAATCCAGGTAATTCTGGATCCAATGAAACCTTCAACGAATATCTTGCTCCGTACTCATGTTAAAATCTTGCGGAAAATCTTTCTTCATCAACCATCGAACTTAGAAATTCCAAAATATCATCATAAATATCTTCGATATTTCTGAAGATATTTTCATAAATATTCTCGTCTGAAATTATTTATCTCTTCGTGCTATCTATATTACATCATAAAGGAAACTACTTTAGTTTCTAAATTTCTTTAAAATTTGAGTTTGAATTATGAATGATTTTGAAGTAGTGTTGGAAATTGATGCATGAGTTAGTATAATATAATGACATTTGATCAACGTGATTATATTACAGTAATTCATAATGAGTTTCTAATGAAACATGATGATTTACAGACCATACCGTCATCATGTGCCATGGTACACGACTCTCATATTCTACTTAATAAAAATATCAAGAGAATATTTTCTTGATGATTCGATTTTTCCGAGGTATTCTAATAATTTGACAAATCAAGATCATGCCATTACGATTTCCTTCTTAGAACATTAACAATGTTTATTCCAAAAATTTTTATCTACGAATTATGGACCATTATAAGTGGTACTTACTCGCAAGAAGAAGAAACGAAAGGACAAAGCTCCGAAACAGAAATTGGGATATAAATTGCAGCAAATAAAAGCGAGTATTAATTGGAGATGACAATGATTATAGAAGACAGAAGCAGGGACATCAAAATATTAGGGAAGATATAAAACCCAACAACCACCCAGAAATTATAAACTGTATATGTCGATGCATATAGCAATATAAAGACACGGGAGAATTAGAAACACTATAAACCCAAGAGTATAGTAGAAGTAAATAGATTCTTACGGCGGCAGATGAAAAAGAAGAATGACCGATATGAAAGTTTAAAGTATATCGAGAATCAGAACTAGATGGAGCATATTGACGAATACTTTAAAATATGAGTTGAGGGAGAAAGAATAGAAGGTGTGAGTTGTAAGAAAATGAAGGAGGTGGATTTATAGGAAAATCTCCGACAGAGCAATCAAAATGGATGATCGCATTTAAAGCGGATCCTAATTCCCTTGGTTACCGGAGAATCAAATCTTATTACGAAGATTTTCTCCAAATCTCTTGAACTTGAAAATCAATCCTATCTACGTCAAAAGATATGATGAATCTATACCTACTCAATTCACTCTTTTGGTGATAGCTTCACTCGTACTTTTCACAAAATCAAATTGTTTTATCCATATTACTCAATAAAGATAAAACTCTATTTATCGACCTATATTCGTCATGAAAACATTTTTATGGTTAGTCATGACGACCACGATCAAATTTCGGGACGAAATTTCTTTAACGGGTTGGTACTGTGACGACCCGGAAATTTTTGACCAAATTTAAACTTTAATCTTTACATCATTCCGACACGATAAGCAAAGTTTGTTAAGAATTTTAAACTGTGTTCATACATTCAATTAACCTCGACCAAGTTTCGACAATTCACGAACCAATACATAAATGGATATGATTATATATATATATATATATATATATATATATATATATATATATATATATATATATATATATTATAACTTGAAAATATTAACAAAGTATTAAACGTATTATACTTTACATGAACGTATTTGTTTCAATATGTTTATCGACGAAATTAGAAGATAATATCAAATGATTGATTTATCAGATACATTGTATGATTACGAGTCTCTGTTGAGAGGTCCACTTTGATTTAGGAAATCATTCTTTTTAACCATATTCGGAAAATGGTAAAGTGATTTTACAAATAAGAACAAAGTGTCATCTAATGAGAACTAGACAAGAGTTAGTAAAGATTCCTATTTGATTTTCAATTCATACCTTACAACATCTTCCTCGTGTTGTTAATAAGATAACTATTATGACTATCATTTTAAAGTTGGAATTTGGAATGTAAATAACTTAGACATTGGGTATCGACATTTTACATTAAGATGATTTCATACGTTTATCTAACCTTTAAACTTTATATCACGTTGCACCAACAAACGCTAAAAACTTGAAACCTATGAAGAGTATATTTCATATTACTTCTCTAAAATGTTTTACGATATAACAACTTCTACTAATATAACCTTTTTAGTAAAATGATTCTTAAATATACTTAGTTTTGGAAAAATAAAGTTTTCATATTTATTTAATATTGTTTCAAACGTACAAAAACATTTTTTAAAGAACTTTATTAGTGAAACGTTTTATAAGATAAATTGTTCATAAGTTTTAAGGAACTAATTAAAACTTGTATTATAAATTATATATATATATACATATATATATATATATATACATATATATATATATATACATATATATATACATATATATATATATATACATACATATATATATATATATATACATACATATATATATATATATATATATATATATATATATATATATATATATATATATATATATATATATATATATATATAACGTGATACGACATGATATTTTCTATTACTTAAACATTTTGAACTTTGAAATATAATTAGATAGATATTTTAATTATATATAAGATATATAAAATTATATTTTTAAGTAAGAATATATATATATTTTACAAACGCGTTAATGTATAATTTAAAACGTTTCGATATTATTAAACGTATTTTAATAAACAGCGAGCCCCTGATTTATAGAAGCAAATGACCACAACACTCAATTTTATAAGTTACATTTTTTATAAGGTAATTTATTGATGAGTAAGTCAAATTATTAATAAGGGTACACGTTGCGTAACGCAAAAGGCTAGTTTTCTAAACGTACGAAAGTGCGTTCGAAAAACTGAAAGTGGTACATGAGTCGAGTGACAACGTACGAGTCATTTGAGTAAAAATTACATTTTTACCTTGCACATAAATATAATATAATATATAATTTATTATATAGATTAAATAATTATTTATAATTAATATATATATATAATCGAGTGTCGGCAGGAAAAAGTTAAGCTTTGTGAGCTGTAAGAAGTCATCATGCGATCGCATAGGCAATACATTGATATGTCATGCGACCACATGACCAATGGAGACGCGATCAATCTATAAAACTCGATTCATTTCACTCAGTTTGCACACACACATATCTTATTACTCCGTATATATTTATATTTATTATTATTATTATTATTATTATTATTATTATTATTATTATTATTATTATTATTATTATTATTATTATTATTATTATTATTATTATTATTATTATTATTAAGAGTAATATTATGATCGCATAAATATTAGTAGTATTATTATTATTATACATAAAATACTACGAGGAGGTCATGAGCGAGTAATTTCAAAACTGGTTTTCGAGTAGGATAGGACTAAGAAAATTATGGGTTATAGCTATGGAGGTTATGGGTATGGATCATGGGTATGCTCATGAGGTCAATCTAGTGTTTATCGTCTCAGTTGCGTCTACGTACCTTTCCTGCAATATTGAATCTCAATATTGTTACGTAAGCACTCATAATTTAATTTTTACATATTAATAGTGTATCCCTGACTAGTGCTCGAGTATATAGGATTATGCATGCTTGTACTTTTGATATTTCCACTAGATAGGATATGTTCAATCCTGAATTAGTTACATATGCGGTTGAGATAAGGTATAAGATATGCATGTTGTTGGAAAGCTAGCGAAAAATTAAGAACTTTTCATTTATAACTCGAATGGTTTCAATGAACAGATTAGAAATTATAGTCAACTGAATTTTAGTATTAATGTTAAAATGATTATTATTACTATCGTCGTTATTATCGTCGTTACTATTTTTATCTATGAATTATTATTAGTATTATGATTATTAATATTATCATTTTTAATATAAGTATAATTATTAAAAGAATTTTTATTGTTATTATTATTATTAATATTATCATTATTATTATTATTTTTATTATTATTATCATTAAAATAGTTATTAGTATTATTATTAAGGTTATTATAATAATTATTATTATTAGTATAATTATCATTAAAAATTGATATTAGTATCATCTAACTATTATGACTAATATTATTATCATTATTATGAATGCGATATAAAAGACGACTAAAAGATATTAAACAAATCGATTAGGAAATAATGAGTATGAATATCATGGTGAAATTAAAATATTGTAAGATATTGAATTAGATAAAATTATCGTTCTTATTAGTTTTATCATTTTATTATTATTAAAAGTATTATTATTATTAAAACTATCATTTTTACAAAAATTATCATTTTTTAATAGAAATATCATTGTTATTATAAAATATCATTATTATTATCAGCTTAGTACTATTATTAATAAAAATTATCATTTTAATATCATTTTTAGTAAATATAAATATAGATATTTTATTACCAGAATAATAATAACTATTATTACAAAATAATACAACTTCTAATTATTATTGTTATTATCGATATTATTTTATCAAATAAATATTTAATACAAAGATATTTTATTACACGTAATATATTTACATTAATAATATCTATCGTTATATTAAATGAACTTTATAAATTTTACTACTTAAGATATAAAAAAAGTAAATTTTTATCATATATAAATTTTGAATATAAATTTTTCTTAACAAATGACTTTTATTATTTACTTTCATAAAACCTGTTAAAAATATTAAATATATATAAAACGACGATATTTAAGTTATATGATAATCATGTATGGATTTTGGAAATCATTTTGGGTCAAGTTGACTTTTTGTTGACTGTTGCATATTAGTCTCGAGCATTAGGATTGTGATACACTATGACCTAACCTAAATTGTTAGACAAATATTGACCAACATATATATATATATATATATATATATATATATATATATATATATATATATATATATATATATATATATAAAATTAATATAGGTTCGTGAATCCGTGGCCAACCTTAAACTTGTTCAATGACGTTATATGTATTTTTACTACGAAATACAATAGGTGAGTTTCATTTGCCTTTTTACCCTTTATATTTTTGGGCTGAGAATACATGCGAATTTTTTATAAATGATTTACGAAATAGACACAAGTAATCGAAACTACATTATATGGTTGAATGATCGAAGCCGAATATGCTCCTTTTTGCTTGGTAGCCTAAGAATTAGGGAACATCACTAATTTTGAGAATTAGTGCACCCCTAATTGACGCGAATCCTAAAGATAGATCTATTGGGCCCAACAAACCCCATCCGTTGTAGCGGATGCTTTAGTACTTCGATGTTGTTTTATCATGTCCGATGGATGTCCCGGAATGATAGGGGATATTCTTATATGCATCTTGTTAATGTCGGTTACCAGGTGTTCAATCCATATGAATGATTTTTGTCTCTATGTATGAGACGTATATTTATGAGAAATGGAAATGAAATTTGTGTGGTCTATTAAAATGATGAAAATGATCGATTATGATAAACTAATGAACTCACCAACCTTTTGGTTGACAGCATGTTTATTCTCAGATATTAAAGAAATCTTCCGCTGTGCATTAGCTCATTTTAAGGATATTATTGGGAGTCATTCATGGCATATTTCGAAAGACCTTGCATTCGAGTCGTTGAGTTCATCAAGATTATTATTAGGTCAATTATAGTTGAATGTATTATGAAATGGTATGCATGCCGTCAACTTTCATTGTAAAGAAAGTTTGTCTTTTAAAAACGAATGCAATGTTTGTAAAATGTATCATATAGAGGTCAATTACCTCGCGATGTAATCATATGTTATTGTATTCGTTCTTATGAATTAGGACGGGTCATTACAATAATGACCGTAACAAACCAGATAAAAAGAGATAAATATAATATTATATAGAAACAATAATAATAAAAACGAGGTTATATCTTGAATAAATGATGAACAAAGAAGATGTAAATTCCAGAGATCTTTAATAACTTGAATAAAGGTACAATAATAGATTTCGACCCGAAAAATAACTTGAATCTTGAATTAGAATGCTTGAAAATAAACTTGATAATGTAAATTTGATATAAAAACTTACAGAAATTTGAGTATAATGTAAACCAAAACTAATGAATATACAAGTTCTCTCTCAAACTAGAACCGAGCCTTTCTTATATAGGAAAAATCTAGCCGCCGACCAAGCTTCGCAGGCCTCCAGCCTACAAGGCGGGAGCTGAGGCCGAAGTCTTGAACTTGATAGTCGGCATCTTCAATTATGGAAAGTGTCTTATGTATCACAACTGGCACGCTCAGCCGACGACTTGGCTGTTGAGGACGTCGTACTGAGGGATTTTTTTTTTTTGCTGAGACGCGTTAATCTTTTCCTTAAATATATCTGGCTGCTTTGACTTCTTAGTCGCCGTCCTGAGCTCCTTCTAGAACGTTCTTCATTAAAGGTGAATATTTTCCTTATTTAACTTGGCTACCGTCTGAGGATCTAGGACGTCGTACTGAGTTTTGCGCGGGAACTATTCTTTTGAAGTTTCAGACTTTAAATTGACTTTTGTTTGACTTCTAAGGTCGCCGACCTAGGAGATGAGGTCGCTGTCCTGAGCATTTTCTTAGGTGTTCTTTGGTTTCTTCGTTTTATTGCATTTTGACTTGTTTTGTTTTTCATATATGTACCTGTAATGATCACAAATAACTTTTTCGCACAGTTAGTAGCCTTTGCTCATTTCCCCCAATAAGCAAAGAAATATGTGATATTTGTACGAACCTGTGATAACCCGGGAATTTTCGAGTAAATTTAAACTTAATTCGTATTTAATTTCGACACGATGAGCAAAGTCTGTAATGTTGAGTAACAAAGTTTGTAAACTATATTCATAATATCATTTGACCTTTGACTACGCCCCAACGATTCACGAACAACTAATTTGTAAATATATATATATATATATATATATATATATATATATATATATATATATATATATATATATATATATATATATATATATATATATATATATATATATATATATATATATATATATATATATATATAATTCTATTTGAAATATTATTTGAAATAATATATGATTTAATTGTTGAAAATAAATATATAAAATAATATCAGTATATTTAATATTATTAATTTAATATATAGATATATAGATATGCATATTAAATATATATATATAAATATAGATGAATATTATAAAAAGAAATATTATATATTGTAATTGTTATATATAAAGTATATAGAATATATATTTTGTGATTTCGAAGTTATATAATAAACGACGGTAACGCTCATTAGTCATTCGATAGATAGTAAACGAGTTAAAAAGGAACTTATGTGATTTTAAAATAATCGGTGATCCGAAAATGAGTTTTATAAATTATAGGCTTAGTAAAAATGTATTTAGGAGCTATTTATTAAATTTTAACACTTTTTATATTTTACCCAGAAATGAGAGGGACAATTGATGTAATTTTTATTTAACAAATTAAGGATCGTATTTTATACCATAATGACCAAAATAAATAAATATTGTTAATCTAAAATTTTAAGATTTTTTCGAAGACTTTCATCCGCCACTGTTTCACGACGGAGCAAGATATACTGAGTGTCGGTAGAAATAATTGAATAAGGAGGCTGCTTGTATGTAACAACACATTTTTATTGTTTATATTATAATATAATTATAATTATATTATATAATATTATATCCATTGTATATATATGTATATGAATATATGGGATAAAGAAAATCAACTCAGTGTCTTCCTCTTTTAATCATAACTGCACCCTTCTTACTGCCATTTATTCAACGTCTCCTTATCCAAGAACAACCCTCACAATCCGTGATCACATAACCATCGAGCTTCCAACCCTTCACCTTCAGTTACCCCATACCATCGTGATTCATCACTAAACCATGAACAAACTGCTACTTAGATCACTACATCATCACCTTCATGCTCCATTCGGACCACCCTCACCCTCATTACCACCGTAAACCATCACCTAAAACCACCATCACCAACCGTCACCCACCACCTCCAGTTATCCTAGCAACCACCATAACCACTGCCACCATACATCATCCTTGGGTTCTTTCTCATTTTCTGTTTCTATGTGAATCACGAAACCATTCACCACTTCAACCACCATCAGAAATCACCTCTACCATTGAGACCCAACTATGATTGTTTTCTTTTGCAACCCAACAGCATCAAACCAAAACCCAACACCATGATTACGGTTGCTATTATTTATGTTTTCTATTCCCTGTTGAACAAACCCAAGAAACCAACGAAGTGCTGGTCGTTGCCACTACTGCTATCTTGTCTATCAGTCCGACTAACACGATCATCCAAACCACCATCGAATTATTAGGGTTGTTGCTGTACTGCTACTACTACCTTACGCTTCTTTTTTTCCCCACAAGAATGTTGTTGAGATAGATTTATAATAGGATGATGATGATGGTACATGGTGATAAAGAAAGATGATGATGGAGACGAGTGATAATAATGATTATACAATGAATAAAGGAGATGAGCTGTAAAGTTGTTAAATAGCGACTATTTTTGGTTCCTGTCATATAATCCTGCTCGTTATTTTCCTCTACTGAACCACGAAAATGGGGTTGGGCCGTGTTCTTTTGGGCTGTGATCCCACTTCCTTTTCGTTTGGGCTGAAATATGAAAGTGAATAATATCTTTGATGCTTAAAACTGTAGGACCGAATGATAATGATTAAGAAACAGAAAACTAGATTAATAGAATTAGGCTGGGTCATTAAAACAGAAATATTGAAATGGAGGAGTGGCTGGGTGTTGTGTCGGGTTAGCGAGAGGTCGCGAGTTCGAGCCTGGGCAGAGACATATTTCTTTTAGGAAAGCTTTAAGGTAGTTTTAAGTATTATTGTTATTATTATTATAGTTATTATTATTATTATTATTATTATTATTATTATTATTATTATTATTATTATTATTATTATTATTATTATTATTATTATTATTATTATTATTATTATTATTATTATTATTATTATTATTATTATTATTATTATTATTATTACTAGTATTAGTATTGTTATTATTAACATGATTGTATTATTATTATTATTATTATTATTATTATTATTATCACTATTATTATTATCACTATTATTATTATTATTATTATTATTATTATTATTATTATTATTATTATTATTATTATTATTATTATTATCAACATTATTAATAGTATTATAATTATGAATATTATTAGTAGTATCATTATTATGAAAATTATCACTTTTATTAAAACTATCACTTTATATTAAAATTATCATTTCTAGTATTATCATTATTATTATTATTCTTATTAGTAATGTTATTTTCATTATCATATTTATTTATAGTTTAATTTTTACTAAAATTCTAAAAATTATTAAAACTACCATTTTTATTAAAATTATCATTTTCATTATTACTATTATATTATAACAAATATAGATTTATACATAAAATATATTTATATTACCTATAACTATATAATAACATATTTATATATATATATATATATATATATATATATATATATATATATATATATATATATATATATATATATATATATATATATATATATATACAAAATAAACATATATATAGTATATTATTTAAGATATAATATATAGACAAAATGTAATACAAATTTTTTATAAACTACAACACTAAATACATAAACATTATATAATTAATAGATGTAATTATTTGATTACAATTATATGTGTTAATAGATATACAAATGATATAGGTTCGTGAATCCAAGGCCAACCCTGCATAGTTCAATGTCGTCATATGTATTTTTACTACAAAATACAGTAGTGTGAGTTTCATTTGCTCCCTTTTTGAAATGCTTTTGCAATATATATTTTTGGGACTGAGAATACATGCGCTGCTTTTATAACTGTTTTACGAAATAGACACAAGTACTTAAAACTATATTGTATGGTTGGATTATTAAACCGAATATTGCCCCTTCAAGTCTGGTAACCTAAGAATTAGGGAAATAGCCCCTAATTGACGCGAATCCTAAAGATAGATCTATGGGCCTAACAAACCCCATTCTGGAATTTGGAATGCTTTAGTACTTCGATTTAAATGGTGATTGCAATTGCCAATATTATGGCATACTTGCGAGTATGCGGGGGATATTCTATATGCATTATGTTAATGTCGGTTACCAGGTGTTCAGCATACGAATGATTTTTATACACTTGCGAGTGTAATGATATTTATGAAAAATGAGGATCTTGTGGTCTATTAAAATATGGAAATGATCGATTATGATAAACTAATGAACTCACCAACCTTTTGGTTGACATTTGAAAGCATGTTTATTCTCAGGTATGAAAGAAATCTTCCGCTGTGCATTTGCTCATTTTAAAGACATTACATGGAATCAACCATCGCAATGGGACCAGATGTTGGTGACTTCGTCCAAATGGATTAGGACGGGGTATGACATGTGGTATCAGAGCGGTGGTCTTAGCGAACCAGGTCTTGCATTAGTGTGTCAAACTGATAGTTGTTTAGATGCATTAGTGAGTCTGGACTTCGACCGTGTCTGCATGTCAAAAGTTTTTCTCATCATTTCTTGTCGGAAATTACCTGCTTATAATTCTTAGTCTAGACAAGTTTTACTGCAGTGACTGCATGAATAGTGTATAGACAAAATTCATATCTTAGCGTATCTGCTACTGTAGACTTTGCCTGACAGCTTCCGTAGATTCCTCCGTAACTTATGGGATTTTAGTATTATATATGTATATGTAAATTATGTATTGCAGGGTACTAATCCACATCCTATAATCTATTTCTTATAGAAAATCCTTCATCTGATCGTACGAGATGAATCCCTCAACCAGTTCGAATTCCTCGGATTCCGACAGCTATTTCGATATGGAGTTTCACCTAAGCACCGAAATCAGTGTAACCGGAATGAATCAACCAATTAGCCATCATATATTATGGATGAATTTGAGATGGGTTCGTAGTCGACTTAATCAATGGAGAATCGAAGAAGGCGATCCTTTCCACCAACCAAATTACCCTCTTGACGATGAACCTGAAGCACTTACCGACGAACCTGTTCGAGACACCATTTTCTCTCTCATTTCCAGAGTATCTCGTCATAATTATATTCTATCCACAATTCTAAACCTTATTCATCCACTCGTTCCGACCGATAATCATCCCGGAGTAATACAAGAAGTCAGCGAACTTCGTGCTCGAGTAATAGTTTTGGAAAATATGGTGCAAACTTATCAGCTTCAGCAACATCACCGACATCAACATGACCACCAGCAATAGCACCCATACCATCAACAACACACGCCTCAACATCTCATTCTGTACCTCGAGTATAATCACCGTTCTACATATCGATCTACATCAATTACCTTCGTTCTTCATGGCGATTATGTAATCTCTAAAGTCTTAGAGATTATTTATTCTAGCTCAAACCAAAAAGCAAATGAGATTAATATCATATTAACTCATTAAATTCATGATTACATCTGAGGAAAATATATATGTAAGCATATTTTCATAAAGATTGTAATTAAAATTTCTTTTGTACAAACTGTTAATGGTAAAAATATTTTAACGGGTAGGTAATACCTTAGAAATATTTAGATTTCACATTAATAAGTTACACTGTACATTCTTCGAATCTGATTCAACAGTCATTTACTATCCTACTTACAACCACCGATATACGTATCCGTTCACCGCGGAATAACCATTTTCATTCAATTTTATATTTGGATTTTGACCTATCAAAATCCAACAAGTGGCATAATGAAGAAAACACTGGACAAAATAAAATTTGTTAGAAACAAACAAATTAACTACGAGAAAATTTTTGTTAAGAATCCACGCTAACAAAATCCTAGCTAACTGTTCCTAGCTAACTGATTACATTTTATTTATCGTAATTTATATTCTCGCAACTTTATTTATCGTCATTTAATTTTTGTTATTTATTTTATGCACTTTAAATATCGGGACACGTATACAAGGTTTTGACATATCATATCGACGCATCTATATATATTATTTGGAATAACCAGAAACACTTTATATGCAGTAATGCTGGAGTTAGCTATACATGGTTGAGGTTGATTCTACAATAATATATATACTTTGAGTTGTGATCGAGTCTGAGACATGTACACGGGTCACGACACGTATTAATTAATTCGAATATTATATATTGCTAACTGTGGACTATCAACTGAGGACTACCAACATTGGACAATTAAAATGAATTAAAATATTGATTATAACATATGAAACTAAACAATTCTTCAAGTTTGCCACTTGATTTCATCCTAAACTTTATTTGTATCTTGACGATTACAATCTGCGTTCAAACCTTTCTTGATTCTTGAAAACACTTCAATCAAGAGGATGAACCACCACACTTCATCTACGGAAAGAAAGATTTATGCATATAGTTATGCATCTGGAAAACTCTCAGAACCCGAGTAAATGTTTAACATGTATCTGTGCTAGATCCTTTAGTATTATTATTACCCAAAATAACTTTACAATACCTTTTCAAAGTAGTAAATTTTGTCACAGCTTCAGCAAGTCAATTTCGACTTTTCGTTCGAAACAACCTTATTATAACCTTGATATATATGCGTGCTCTCTTATTGTTACCTAGGAACCTTTTATATTCCACCATATTACCATCAGCGTTTAATCATCTAAAAACACAATTCTCTTAAAACCACCTCGGATTGATAACCAAGATTCAGATATCGTAGCATTAAATGCAGAGGAAACAGAAAAATTGTAGATGGTCTAAACGGCCAAAAGTTTGATGATAAGGAAGGGAGTGTTAGGAACGCTCGATAGAAAATTTGGTACTGAAAAAAAAAACAACAGATTGAGCAAACCATGGAGGAGGCAAAGGCCAAATACCAGGACCATACCATATATTCAAAGAATCTAGGTAATTCTGGATCCGATGTGTGATGACCCGGGAATTTTCGACCAAATTTAAACTTAATCTTCATATGATCTCGACACGATAAGCAAAGTCTGTAATGTTGAAGTCTCAAAAACTTTGAACTGTGCTCATGTATACATTTAACCTTTGAACTATTCAATTGACCTTCGACTGTTCTCGACGATTCACGAACAATTAAATGTAAATAGATATGTGTGTATGTTATATATAAATAATAATTCGTAATATAATTTGAAGTATTATATGTTGTTGTTATTAAAAAAATTAATAAAATAAAAATAGGATATTATAATAATTATTATTTAAAATATATCTCTATATATAAATAAAGTGTATTAAAAATAAATATTAAATGATCGTAATACTTGTTTAATGTTTCAATTGATATTAAGCAAGTTAAATTCAAACTTATGTGATTTTAAAATAAACGGTTATCCGAAAATAAGTTCTATAAATTTTAGGCTTACTAAAAATGTATTTAGGATTTAGTTATTTAATATCAACACTTTTTATATTTTACCCAGAATTGAGAGGGACAGTTGATGTAATTTTTATTCAATAATTAATGACCAAATTTTATACCATAATGACTCAAATAAATAAAGATGATTACTCTAAAAATATGGGATTTTTCGGAAGACTTTTTATTCGCCGCTGAGTGAACAACGGGGCACGATGCACAGTACATGGAAACTGTCGGCACATATAATTGGCTTATATTAAATGTGCACGTTTGTAATATTATGAGATTGATTTCAAATTCATTATTTTACTAAAGTAAACTGTTTTTGATTGATACAAATGGACATCCACTTACTTACAAGTATCTAAATATATATATTTATATGTATTATATATCCATTCCGGATTCTATACACATGCATATGCATATGCACACAAGACCAACACCCATTTCATTCATCATTTTCATTTCCAGAAACCAATTACATGATAATCATCCATAATATCTGACCTCCTATTTCTTCTCTGAATTAACTCGTGAACCGCCATTGATAACTCTCTATTCTCTCTCTCTCTCTCTCTTATCTCTCTCCTCTAATTGAAACAACCACCAACTTATGTTTATTTATTATTCTTGTTCGCCTCTATTGCAGTCTTTGTTTCTATAGTAAGAAACTGTGAACGAGGAAAAATAATAAAGATAATACGTGATATACCCCAACAATCCAGTTCAATCATCGAGAACTATCACCTCCGTTTTTTTTGCTGTAAACGAAAACCGACATGCTTTGCTGTTAAAGATGCTAAAGACGAATAATAATAATAATTTGATAATGATGATGGTCACATGGCTGCAACTTGTTTTTTCCTGCTGCTGCAATCGACCTTCTGTCCAAAAGACGTCACACAAGCACTCCTTTTTTTATGATATTAGTATTAATCGACAAATTGATATTAATAAGGTATGTGGACTGTTTAATTATATTATATACAAAAGAAGACACAACATGCTAATGGAAGATGATCTGGAAGGGATGGCTGTCTTTCTCGAAGTATTGCTGTACAACAACCACTTGTTTTATTTAAACCTAATAAAGTGATAATAATGATATCCACGTATAAATCCTCCTTGCTTCTGTTTCCTTACCTTTCGAATAGCACCAAACAAAAACCCTTTTACTAAAGTTGAATGTGATGGTTATTATTATTTTATGGGAGATGCAACCGACACCTTTCACTAGTCCCTTTTACATATAACGTCGATTACTTCAGAGTTTTAACGGGCAAGTAACACATTTCCACAAATGGACGGTGGAACTCAAACTATAGCTTCTTGGGCCGTGAGATACCTTCTGTTTCAAAGTTGGGCTATGAATGAGTTTTTATTGTTGGGCCACGTTGTTTTGTAGATGGGTCAAAAACTACGATTGATGATCAGATTGGCGATTTAGGTGATGAAAGGATGATAAGAAATGTCGAAGTGGTCATGATGATGATTATAAAATGATGATGTTATAGTGATGACAAGAATACATGATATGATAATGGATAGTGATGATGAATAATGAGTACGCGATGTTGATGATGATATGTGATCCTGATGATGACGAGGTGATGCTTGAGGAAGATGATAAACAGTAACAGGATGATGATTTTGATATGTTAATGATGATGATGACACGATAATTATGATGATAATAATGAAGATGATATCACGAAGGTGATGATTGTTGAAGACGGAATATTACAGCGATGATGATTATGATATGATGATGGTAACGATAAAGATGATGATGAAAAATAAAAGAAGATGATAATAATACATGATGATGATGATCATGATAATGATACGATGATAATGATAGACAAGATATGATGAATGATGAATCGATGATGGCATTATGATTATGAAGATTCGATGTCTGTTCCTGAACCAACAGCGTATTCTTATTTATTTATTTTTGGTTTATTGAAACTTATTAAGTTTGGGCTAGTTGAACTAGGGCTTAGGAAAATTGCTATTGGGCTTCGAATGGGTTATGAATTGGGCCAAGCTTGGTTTGGAAAAATGTCGGGCTAGAAACAGAAACAAAAGGGGGTAAATAAAATTCGATACCATCATATTCAGAAAAATTAAAACGGATGGATGGTTGAGTATGTGTTCGGGTGTTCAAGAGGTCATGGGTTCGAGTCTTGAATGGGACAATTCTTTTTAGAAAACTTTCTAAGGGTATACACTTTTTTTTTTCTTTTGTTATTGTTATTATTATTAATATTAATATTATTATTATTATTATTGTTATTATTAATATTAATGCTATTGTTAGTAATTATAATTGTTATTTTTATATATACTAAGATTAATAATAAAAATGTTATTATTACTAATATTACTATCATTATCATTGTTAGTATTATCACTAAATATTAATATTATTATATTTATTATTAATTTTATAAGACTATTATTAATATAAGTATTACTATTATTATTATGATTAGTATTATTAATATTATTATTTTATCAGTAATATTAAGTATTATCAATATTATCATTTTTACCATTACAAATATTATTTTAAGAATTATTATAATTACTAATTTCAACGAACAAATATAATCATATTAACATTTTTAACAAATTAGGTATTTTTTTAAATATATATATTGATATAACTATATAAATATTAATCAGTTTAAATATATATACAAATTAAATATATATATATATATATATATATATATATATATATATATATATATATATATATATATATATATATATATATATATATATATATATATATATATATTACATAATTTAAAATATCATATATAAAATGTGTTCGATTACAATTATATGTGTTAATATATACATAAATGATATAGGTTCGTGAATCTAAGGCCAACCCTGCATTGTTCAGTTGTTCAATATATTCATATGTATTTTTACTACAAAATACATTAGGTGAGTTTCATTTGCTCCCTTTTTAAATGCTTTTACAATATATATTTTTGGGACTGAGAATACATGCACTGCTTTTATAAATGCTTTACGAAATAGACACAAGTGATCGAAACTACATTCTATGGTTGTATTATTAAACCGAATATGCCCCTTTTTAGTCTGGTAATCTAAGAATTAGGGAACAGACACCCTAATTAACGCGAACTCTAAAGATAGATCTATCGGGCCCAACAAACCCCATCCAAAGTACCGGATGCTTTAGTACTTTGAAATTTATATCATGTTCGAAGGAGGATCCCGGAATGATGGGGATATTCTTATATGCATATTGTGAATGTCGGTTACCAGGTGTTCAATCCATATGAATGATATTTTTGTCTCTATGCATGGGACGTATGTTTATGAGAAATGGAAATATTAAATCTTGTAGTCTATTAAAATTATGAAATGATTATTTATGTTAAACTAATGAACTCACCAACCTTTTGGTTGACACTTTAAAGCATGTATATTCTCAGGTACGAAAGAAATCTTCCGCTGTGCATTTGCTCATTTTAGGGATATTACTTGGAGTCATTCATGACATATTTCAAAAGACGTTGCATTCGAGTTGTTGAGTCATCAAGATTATTATTGAGTCAATTATAGTTAGATATATTATGAAATGGTATGCATGCCGCCAACTTTTGATGTAATGAAAGATTGTCTTTTCAAAAATGAATGCAATGTTTGTAAAATGTATCATATAGAGGTCCAGTACCTCGTGATGTAATCAATTGTTGTGAATCGTTTATAATCGATATGGACTTCATCCGGATGGATTAGGACGGGTCTTTACACGATGAAACCTTCAACGAATATCTTGCTCCGTACTCATGTTAAAATCTTGCGGAAAATCTTTCTTCATCAACCATCAAACTTAGAAATCCCAAAATATCATCATAAATATCTTCACTATTTCTGAGGATATTTTCATAAATCTTCTTGTCCGAAATTAGTTATCTCTTCGTGCTATCCGTATTATATCATAAAGGAAACCATTTTAGTTTCTAAATTTCTTTAAAATTCGAGTTTGAATTATGAATGATTTTGAAGTGGTGTTGGAAATTGATGCATGAGTTAGTATAATATAATGACACTTGATCAACGTGATTATATTACAGTAAGTCATGCTGAGTTTCTAATGGGACGTGATGATTCACAGATCATAACGTCATCATGTGCCATGTTACATGACTCTTAAATTCTATCTAATCTCTAAACAAAAATCAAGAATATATTTTCTTGATAATTTTATCTTTTCCAGTGACTTCTGATAATTTGGAAAATATTTCAGAAATATGAATTGAAGTATATAAAAGATGAGAGTGTGAGAATAATGAAACGGAAGAGTTTAATTTATAATGGAAATATCAGACAGAGTAATCGAGGCAGATCACCGTATTTAATTATAGAGATCTTATTTTCCTTACTCGCCGAAGAATCAAATCTTTTAGATTCTAAAGATCTTCTTTAAATCCCTTGAATTCTGGAATTCAACCCTGACTACGTCAAAAGGTGAATATCTATCTCAATCTTTGGTGACAGCTTCACTCGTACTATTAGATTAAACAAATTGTTTTATCTATATTACTCAATGATGATAAAATTCTATTTGTCAACCAAAATTCGTCATAAAGACATTCTTATTGTTATCCATGACCATCCCAATCAAATTTTGGGACAAAATTTATTTAACGGGTAGGTACTGTGACGACTCGGGAATTTCCGACTAAATTTAAACTTAATTCGTATTTGATTTCGACACGATGAGCAAAGTCTGTAATGTTGAGTAACAAAGTTTGTAAACTATATTCATAATATCATTTGACCTTTGACTACGCCCGAACGATTCACGAACAACTAATTTGTAAATATATATATATATATATATATAATTCTATTTGAAAAATTATTTGAAATAATATATGATTTAATTGTTGGAAATAAATATATAAAATAATATCAAAATATTTAATATTATTAATTTAATATATAGATATATAGATATGCATATTATATATATATATATATATATATATATAGATGTATATTATAAAAAGAAATATTATATATTGTAATTGTTATAATCAATGTTGAAAAATAATAATAATATATAATAATTATTATTTAAAGAGTATATATATATAAATAAAGTATATAGAATATATATTTTGTGATTTCGAAGTTATTTAATAAACGACGATAACGCTCATTAGTCATTCGATAGATAGTAAACGAGTTAAAAAGGAACTTATGTGATTTTAAAATAATCGGTGATCCAAAAATGAGTTTTATAAATTATAGGCTTAGTAAAAATGTATTTAGGAGCTATTTATTAAATTTAAACACTTTTTATATTTTACCCAGAAATGAGAGGGATAATTGATGTAATTTTTTTTTAACAAATTAAGGATCGTATTTTATACCATAATGACCAAAATAAAAAAATATAGTTAATCTAAAATTTTAGGATTTTTTCCGAAGACTTTCATCCGCCACTGTTTCACGACGGAGCAAGATATACTGAGTTTCCGTAGAAATAATTGAATAAGGAGGCTGCTTGTATGTCACAACACGTTTTTATTGTTTATATTATAATATAATTATAATTATATTATATAATATTATATCCATTGTATATATATGTATATGAATATATGGGATAAAGAAAATCAACTTAGTGTCTTCCTCTTTTAATCATAACTGCACCCTTCTTACTGCCATTTATTCAACGTCTCCTTATCCAAGAACAACCCACACCATCCGTGATCACATAACCATCGAGCTTCCAACCCTTCACCTTCAGTTACCCCATACCATCGTGATTCATCACTAAACCATGAACAAACCGCTACTTAGATCACTACATCATTACCTTCATGCTCCATTCGGACCACCCTCACCCTCATTACCACCGTAAACCATCACCTAAAACCACCATCACCAACCGTCACCCACCACCTTCGATTATCCTAGCAACCACCATAACCACCGCCACCATACATCATCCTTGGGTTCTTTCTCGTTTTCTGTTTCTATGTGAATCATGAAACCATTCACCACTTCAACCACAATCAGAAATCACCTCTACCATCGAGACCCAACTATGATTGTTTTATTTTGTAACCCAACACCATCAAACCAAAACCCAACACCATGATTACAGTTGCTATTATATATGTTTTCTATTCCCTGTTGAACAAACCCAAGAAACCAACGAAGTGATGGTCGTCGCCACTACTGCTATCTTGTCTATCAGTCCGACTAACACGATCATCCAAACCACCATCGAATTATTAAGGTTGTTGTTGTACTGCTACTACTACTACCTTACGCTTCTTCTTTTTTTCCACAAGAATGTTGATGAGATAGATTTATAATAAGATGATGATGATGGTACATGGTGATAAAGAAAGATGATGATGGAGACGAGTGATAATAATGATTATACAATGAATAAAGGAGATGAGCTGTAAAGTTGTTAAATAGCGACTATTTTTGGTTCCTGTCATATAATCCTGCTCGTTATTTTCCTCTACTGAACCACAAAAATGGGGTTGGGTCGTGTTCTTTTGGGCTGTGATCCCACTTCCTTTTCGTTTGGGCTGAAACATGAAAGTGAATAATATCATTGATGCTTAAAACTGTAGGACCGAATGATAATGATTAAGAAACAGAAAACGAGATTAATAGAATTAGGCTGGGTCATTAAAACAGAAATATTGAAATGGAGGAGTGGGCAGAGACATATTTCTTTTAGGAAAGCTTTAAGGTAGTTTTAAGTATTATTGTTATTATTATTATAGTTATTATTATTATTATTATTACTAGTATTAGTATTAGTATTATTATTATTATTATTAACATGATTGTATTATTATTATTATTATTATTATTATTATTATTATTATTATTATTATTATTATTATTATTATTATTATTATTATTATTATTATTATTTTATTATTATTATTATCACTATTATTATTATTATTATTATTATTATTATTATTATCAACATTATTAATAGTATTATAATTATGAATATTATTAGTAGTATCATTATTATGAAAATTATCACTTTTATTAAAACTATCACTTTATATTAAAAATATCATTTCTAGTATTATCATTATTATTATTATTATTCTTATTAGTAATGTTATTTTCATTATCATATTTATTTATAGTTTAATTTTTACTAAAATTCTAAAAATTATTAAAACTACCATTTTTATTAAAATTATCATTTTCATTATTACTATTATATTATAACAGATATAGATATAGATTTATACATAAAATATATTTATATTACCTATAACTATATAATAACATATTTATATATATATATACAAAATAAACGTATATATAGTATATTATTTAAGATATAACATATAGACAAAATGTAATACAAATTCTATATATACTACAACACTAAATACATAAACATTATATAATTAATAGATGTAATTATTTGATTACCATTATATGTGTTAATAGATTTACAAATGATATAGGTTCGTGAATCCAAGGCCAACCCTGCATAGTTCAATGTCGTCATATGTATTTTTACTACAAAATACAGTAGTGTGAGTTTCATTTGCTCCCTTTTTAAATGCTTTTGCAATATATATTTTTGGGACTGAGAATACATGCGCTGCTTTTATAACTGTTTTACGAAATAGACACAAGTACTTAAAACTACATTGTATGGTTGGATTATTAAACCGAATATTGCCCCTTCAAGTCTGGTAACCTAAGAATTAGGGAAATGGCCCCTAATTGACGCGAATCCTAAAGATAGATCTATGGGCCTAACAAACCCCATTCTGGAATTTGGAATGCTTTAGTACTTCGATTTAAATGGTGATTGCGATTGCCAATATTATGGCATACTTGCGAGTATGCGGGGGATATTCTATATGCATTATGTTAATGTCGGTTACCAGGTGTTCATCATACGAATGATTTTTATACACTTGCGAGTGTAATGATATTTATGAAAAATGAGGATCTTGTGGTCTATTAAAATATAGAAATGATCGATTATGATAAACTAATGAACTCACCAACCTTTTGGTTGACACTTGAAAGCATGTTTATTCTCAGGTATGAAAGAAATCTTTCGCTGTGCATTTGCTCATTTTAAAGACATTAAATGGAGTCAATCATCGCAATGGGACCAGATGTTGGTGACTTCGTCCAAATGGATTAGGACGGGGTATGACAGAACCTGAGGAAGATAGCACTGTAAAAAAGAGTATACAAATATATATAATTTCGAATCTATTCGATGCCATTGGGATATGTTGGTAAGGGGAAGCCAAGTCAGAATTATATTCCAGATAAAAGTGTTAATTCCAAAGTTTGTAAACAGAAAAAGTCCTTGTATGGGTTAAAACATGCACTATGACAATGGATTGAATAATTATCAACTGCATTAGTATCTTTTGCATTTGTACAGTCATAGGCAGACTATTCTTTGTTTACTAAAAACGATCATGATCAGTTCACTGCAATCTTAGTTTATGTGGATGATTTGTTAATTACTGGCAGTAGTCTTGCCCATATTGACACTATCAAAAGTCAAATCAATTCAACCTTAAAAATGAAAAATTTGGGCGGTGTTTGTTATTTTCTGGGATTACTGGTGTATGTTATGGATCTGCTTAAAGAACATGAAATTTTAAACTTTAAACCCTATAAATTGCCTCTACAAGCAAATGTTGGATCTCCAGTGTCATGGAACTCTAAAAAGCAAAGTGCAGTGTCCAGGACTTCTGCAGAAGCTGAATACAGGGCCATGGCATTGACATATTGTGAAATCACTTGGTTGTTTAGTCTGTTAAAGGATTTGAGATTAACTGATCTAGGCCCTAAAGAACTTTACTGTGACAATCAAGCTGTTATTCATATTGCAGCTAATCACGTGTTTCATGCTAGGACCAACCATATTGAGGTGGATTGTCACTATATAAGAGATCAAGTCAAAAGTGGATGTGTTCGACCAAAATATGTCTATACAAAATCCCAATTAGTTGAGGTATTCACAAAGATTGTTGGTGTGGATCAACATGATATGTTACTGCGCAAGTTGAGTAAGTTGGGTGTTTCCATTCCTGTAACACACAACTTATACAAGTCAACTCAAGTCAAAACAAGCAAAGTTAAAGTTCAGGAGATGTGCCTAGTAAATAACTCAAAATTGAAGTCCGGGGGGTGTTCTATAAATAATAAATTACCGAGGACTAAAGTTGGTAAGTTACATATATATAGTTAGTTGGAAGCTGTTACAAGTCGTTGGGTTGTTAACGACAGTTAGTGAAGCATTTTGGGTATTTTAATCTCTTGTAATTCATTTATAAATTCAAATTCAATTCGAATGTAATGAAATGAGCTTAATCTCAATGTGTTTGTTTAATCAATCGCTAAACTTCTCAACCTTCAACAGAAAATATGAACACTCATTTATATACATATAGGTGTTACGACTATAATGTATAATGTACAATAATTATATAAAAAGATTTCGTCTCAAACAAATGAATAAATAAAGTGAGAAGATAATCATATGTGTTATAATTCAGTAGGCTTATAACTACCTTTAGTGGTTTGATTCTTGATGTTATAATTCAGTAGGCTTATAACTACCTTTAGTGATTTGATTCTTGATTAAGAATACTAATAATGAAGTGTAAGAACAAAGATGATAATGGAGAGAAAGAAAGAAACACTTTGTAAGTGTGAGAAATGGTGCAAGTTTAATGCTTGCATTCATGGCTATTTATAGCAAAAATATCACAAGTTTAGGTAATACAATAATATTACTTTTGTGTATCAATAATTGACTATCCATTTATATATATATATTTATATATTATAACACTCCCCCTTGGATAGCAATTTTGTTTGTTGAAGATCAACTGTAAGTTCCTGCCTCGTTAAAAACCTTGCTAAAGAAAACCCAGTGGGAAAAACTTTAGCTAAGGGAAAAAGAGTGCAGCATGGAGTTGACTCCCCCTCAAGTAGACATCGCTTCGGTTGTTACATCTTTTGAACATGTCTAATGCCAATGTTATGAACGTGTGTTCTGAAAATAGCAGTTGGAAGTGCTTTCGTGAAAAGATCAGCAGAGTTTTTGCTGGATTGCACATATCTCATTTCAATCTCGTTGTCCTTAATGAGATTTTGAGTGTATGAGAAGAATCTAGGAGGTATGTGTTTGGTTCGGTCACTTTTGATATACCCTTCTTTCATCTGTGCTATGCAAGCTGCATTATCTTCATAGATAATTGTTGGACTTTTATCGCGTTCTAGTCCACAAGAATCAGTAATGATTTGTGTCATTGATCTCAACCAAAAACATTCCCGAGTAGCTTCATGTAATGCAATCACTTCGGCATGATTTGATGATGTAGCAACAAGTGTTTGTTTTTGAGAACGCCATGATATTGCAGTACCTCCATTTAGGAATACATATCCAGTTTGAGATTTAGCTTTATGTGGATCAGATAAATAACCTGCATCAGCATAACCAACCAAATCTTGTTTTGATTCGTTAGAATAAAATAATCCTAAATCAGTAGTTCCTCGAAGGTATCGAAATATGTGTTTGATCCCATTCCAGTGTCTTTTGGTAGGAGCAGAGCTGAACCTTGCCAACAAATTAACTGCAAAAGAAATGTCAGGTCTTGTACAATTTGTAAGATACATAAGAGCTCCAATTGCACTAAGATATGGTACTTCTGGTCCAAGAATATCTTCATGATCTTCACATGGACGAAATGGATCAGTTTCAACATTGAGTGATCTAACAACCATAGGAGTACTTAATGGTTTTGCCTTGTCCATATTGAAACGTTTCAAAATCTTTTCAGTATATGTTGTTTGATGTACAAGTAAACCATTAGGCATATGCTCAATTTGTAAACCAAGGCAATACTTGGTTTTTCCGAGATCTTTCATTTTAAATTCTTTCTTTAGAAGTTGAATGGCTTCATAGATCTCTTTATTTGTACCTATGATGTTAAGATCATCAACATAAACAGCTATGATCACATATCCGGATGTTGTTTTCTTAATGAAAACATAAGGGCAAGTAAGGTTATTTGTATACCCTTTGCTTATCAAGTAATCACTTAATCGGTTATACCACATACGTCCCGATTGTTTTAACCCATATAAAGATCTTTGTAATTTAATCGAATACATTTCTTTGGGTTTTGCATTTGATGCTTCTGGTACCTTAAATCCTTCAGGTATCTTCATATATATATCACTATCAAGTGATCCATATAGGTAAGCAGTCACAACATCCATGAGATGCATTTCTAAATTTTTAGAAACTGCCAGGCTGATTAAGTACCTAAAAGTAATTGCATCCATAACAGGGGAATAAGTTTCTTCATAATCAATTCCCGGTCTTTGAGAAAAACCTTGAGCTACAAGTCTAGCTTTATACCTTGTAACTTCATTTTTCTCATTTCTTTTTCGGACAAAAATCCATCTGTATCCTACAGGTTTCACATCTTTAGGAGTGAGAATGATGGATCCGAAAACTTTTCTTTTATTGAGTGATTCTAATTCAGCTCGTATTGCTTCTTTCCATTTAGCCCAATCATGTCTTTTTTGACATTCAACCATAGATGTTGGTTCTGGATCATCATCATTATTCATGATGTCATATGCAACATTAAATGAAAATTTCTCATCAAGATTTTTCATTTCATTTCGGTTCCATAATATTTTTGAATATGCATAATTGATTGCAATTTCTGTATTGACATCATCAATCTCCTCTGCAGTAGGAGTACTGATTTGTGGTTCTTCTTGAACACTTTCTTTTACTTCATTATCAGCTGATTTTCTTTTTCGAGGATTTTTATCCTTTGAACCAATTGGTCTTCCACGTTTCTGACGTGGCAAAGATTCATGAGTGACGTTATTGCCAGCTTTTGGAATTTCAATTCGAGCTGGAGTATTTACTGCTGGTATATATGATTTTGTCACCGTTTTTGTATCTGTAAATGCATCAGGCAATTGATTTGCAAGTTCTTGTATATGCATTATCTTTTGAACTTCTGTCTCGCATTCTTTTGTGCGAGGATCAAGATACTTTAATTGAGGTTCACACCATGAAACATCATTTTCTTTATTTTTCATTTCTCCCCCTAATCTAGGGAACAATGTTTCATTAAAATGACAATCAGCAAAACGTGCTGTAAAAACGTCACCTGTCATAGGTTCAATATACCTTAATATTGAAGATGTTTCATATCCAACATATATTCCCAACCTCCTTTGAGGACCCATTTTTGTACGTTGTGGTGTCGCAATTGGAACATACACTGCACAACCAAATGTTCTAAGATGGGAAATATTTGGCTCTTGACCAAAAGCAAGTTGTAGGGGGGAATATTTATGACTTGCACTTGGTCTGATGCGAATCAATGTAGCAGCATGTAAAATTGCATGACCCCATATAGATACAGGGAGTTTTGTTCTCATTATCAATGGTCTAGCGATTAACTGTAAAAGTTTAATCAATGACTCGGCTAAACCATTTTGTGTATGCACATGAGCAACAGAATGTTCAACAACAATTCCTATAGACATGCAATAGTCATTAAATGCTTGAGATGTAAATTCACCAGCATTATCAAGTCTCACCCTTTTAATGGTGTAATCAGGAAAATGAGCTCTCAATTTAATAATTTGGGCAAGAAATTTTGCAAATGCCACATTACGGCTTGATAACAGACAAACATGAGACCATCTGCTAGATGCGTCTATTAGAACCATGAAATATCTAAATGGTCCACATGGTGGATGAATTGGTCCACATAAATCACCTTGAATTCTTTCAAGAAACATTGGTGATTCTTTCTCAACCTTAAGTGGTGAGGGTCTAGTTATCAATTTTCCAAGAGAGCAAGATGTACATGGAACCATTGTATCATGATGGATTTTTCTATCCTTTAGTGGATGTCCATGAGTACATTCAATAATCCTTTTCATCATTGTTGATCCTGGATGGCCTAATCTGTTATGCCATAAACTGAATACACCAGGATCAATATATTTTTCGTTAACTACCATATGTATTTCTGGTACATTTATATGTGTATAATGTAATCCAGAACTAAGTCTTGGCAGTTTTTCAACCACATGACTCTTGTCAGTGATACTTAAATATTTCTCATTTTCTGTTGTCACTGACTGATAATCATACCCGTTAAGGTATATGTCGGAGAAACTCAATAAATTTCTGCTTGACTTGGGAGAAAATAAGGCATCATTTATTAAAAATTTTGTACCATTTGGTAGTATGAAATTTGCCTTTCCTATCCCTTTTATCAAGTTAGCAGGTCCTGATATTGTATGTATAGTTCCTTCCGTTGGTTTTAGATCAATAAAATATTTCTCGGATTTAAGTATAGTGTGTGTAGTTCCACTGTCTGCTATACAGAGATCTCCACCACTTGATTGATGTTGTATTCCAGCAAAATTCATATTGAACTTCATATATAAGAAATAAATAGTGAGTACATTAATATTACACAATATTTTAAACGCAAATAGATAGTACTGAAACATTTAACAAACATAATGACAAAGACAGACGATATTAAATCGTTTATTTTTCGAAAGACACACAACTTAAACATTCAAGAAATCTTCATATAAATCAGATGGTTTCTCAGTGACTGTTGGATCGACGTTATCCACAAAGTTTACTTCCTTTTCTTTATCTTTCAGCGAATCCTGATACATCTTAACAAGATGTTTAGATGTTCGGCAAGTATTAGCCCAGTGGCCCATTCTACCACATCTGTAGCAAGATTCTTCAGAATTTTTAGAAGAATTTTCTTCAACATCTTGTTTAGTGGGCTTGTTTTGTGGTTGATATTTATATTTTCGTGGATTATTATTTCTTTGACCACCACGGCCACGACCACGACCACGTCCTCGCCCATTACCATTACCATAAGGATGGTTTCTACCATAGTTATGGCTTTTGGCATGATGATGGTGATGGTTATTATAACCACGACCTTGCCCGCGTCCTTGTCCCTGTTTATAATTATTTGCAGTATTTGCTTCAGGGATTGCAAGTGTACCAGTAGGACGGGATTGCTGATTTTTCATTAATAGCTCATCATTTTGCTCTGCAACTAAGAGATATGAATTAAGTTCAGGATATGTTTTGAACTTTAGCATTCTCAAATTTCTTTGCACTGTGATGTTTGCAGCATTCATTGTGGAGAAAGTTTTCTCCATCATGTCTGCATCACTTATTTCATGTCCACAGAATTTAAGTTGTGAACATGTATTATACAGAGCTGAGCTATATTCATTTACTTTCTTAAAGTCTTGGAACCTTAATGTTCTCCATTGTTCCATAGCAGCTGGAAGTAAAATTTCTCTTTGATTATTGAATCTGCTTTTGAGACCTTCCCATAAAACATGGGGATCTTCTACATTCACATAATTATTTTGTAAGCATTCATCAATATGTTGATGAATAAAGCAACATGCCGTTGCTTGTTCTTTTTCAGAACAAGTGTTGTTTTCATTTATGGCTTCAAGAATGCCCATTGATTTAAGATGCATTTTTACTTTTATAACCCATGGCATGTAGTTGTTTCCAGTTGATTCTAAAGGAGTAAATTTAAGCTTTTCCAGATTCGACATTTTCTATTAAAACAAACAACATGATAAATTATAGTCACTTTATATTCATAAGTATATAAACATTAAACATAAATTTAATATAACATAAATGATAAGTAGGTGACAGTGTCGACCATATGTAAGCAATCATTAATAAATGTTATATAACATAAATATAAATATTAGTAAACATAAATGATAATTAGGCGACAGTGTCGGCCATATAAATGTTAGATAATAGAAATATAAATGTTAGTAACATAAATGATAATTAGGCGACATTGTCGGCCATATAAATGTTAGATAATTGAAATATAAATGTTAGTAACATAAATGATAATTAGACGACAGTGTCGACCATATATTATTCAGGTGGTATAACCGACCATATATCATTTAGGTGGCAGAGCCAACCATAATTAGTATTAAGATTATCGTGCTGATAACGTGTTATAATTCAGTAGGCTTATAACTACCTTTAGTGGTTTGATTCTTGATGTTATAATTCAGTAGGCTTATAACTACCTTTAGTGATTTGATTCTTGATTAAGAATACTAATAATGAAGTGTAAGAACAAAGATGATAATGGAGAGAAAGAAAGAAACACTTTGTAAGTGTGAGAAATGGTGCAAGTTTAATGCTTGCATTCATGGCTATTTATAGCAAAAATATCACAAGTTTAGGTAATACAATAATATTACTTTTGTGTATCAATAATTGACTATCCATTTATATATATATATTTATATATTATAACAATATGGTCTATTTTATACTATTGAGCAATAATCTAGACACTCTTTTGCGACTTCCAAAAGTCCAGCTCCTGCTATTTTAATTTTCTCTCTACCAAGTTGCAAACGCAAAATGATACTCCCTCCGTCCCATATTTATTGTCACCAGACAAAAAACACACAGTTTAAGGAAATTTCACTAACTTCATTTCTCCACCAATGAAATATCTTCTCTCTCCAGATCCACCAATGAAATATCTTCTTTCCTTTCCATTTATGGAAGTGGACAATTAATTTGGGACATCCCAAAATGGAATAGTGGACAATTAATTTGAGACATCCCAAAATGGAATAGTGGACAATAATATAGGGACGGAGGGAGTATCTTTTATGTCAATAAAAAAATGATAATTTAAAGATATATAATAACCCTTTATTTATTTAACAAAGTTTTTGATAGTGCTCCAAATGAACATATATTTAGTATCAATATCCTTTCAATATCTAAAGCTTTTAGTTACTATTGTTTTATTTTTATGTGATATTCGTTTAAATAAATAAGTGCGAAGACAAAAGAAGAAAACAACGATTTGAAGACGCAAATGACCAAAAAGCTCAAATGTACAAGATATAATTCAAGTGGTTCAATTTATTGATGAGAAACGTCTAAAAATTACAAGAGTACAAGTCGTGAAACGCAAAGTACAAGATATCTACACGTACGAAAGGACGTTCGAAAATCCGAAACCGGGACATAAACCGAGCTTCAACGCGCAAGTCAACGGAGCTAAAATTACAAGTCAACTATGCACAAGAATATAATATAATATATATATAATTATATATTATATATATATATATATATATATATATATATATATATATATATATATATATATATATATATATATATATATATATATATATATATATAATATAAATAAAGTGTCGGAAAACTAGAAAACAAAGCATTGTGAGCTGGATCAGGTAGCCATGCGATCGCATGGCATATAGGCACAAAGCCCATGCGATCGCATGGGCATCAGAAGTTGGCCAAGTCTATAAAAGCCACAAGTTTCTGCCGAATTCAGTGCACCTCTTCACACTCTTTTCATTCCTTCTTCTGTAAACATAAATATATTTATATTATAATTTTTATATAAGTTAATTTTAATAATAAAGTTATGGTTTAGTTGAGTTATTTTAAGAAATGTTTTACGGGTTTTAAGTCGAAACTCAGTCCGGGTAACGCTACGCGATTAATCACCACTGTAAGCTATGTTCTTCCTTTTTAAATTAATGTCTCGTAACTAAGTTATTATTATGCTTATTTAAGCCGAGGTAATCGTGATGTTAGACTAAATATTAAAGACGAGGTTATTGGATTTTGTACCATAATTCGGGTTTAGACAAAAGACCGACACTTGTGAACATCGGACTATGGACTATTAATAGATGGGGGGTATTGTCAAATTGAATGACAACTCATTAGAATCTGTCGAACCTATCTTCAAATTATTTAATCTAATAATTATTAAATGATTATGAATGTCCTATTTAGTGACGTTTATACGACATCTTTTACAAATCATTTAATCAATCAATTGGATTGGGTAATTTATTATTCATTATGGCCAAGTGAATAAATTAATGCATCATGGACTAATTATAACAGGGGTGGATTACATACAATGGTAATTGGTGTAATTTTTAACAAAGTATTAAAACCTTGGATTACACGCAGTCGATAACCTGGTGTAATTATTAACAAAGTATTAAAACCTTGTTACAGTTCGAATCCCTAATTAGTTGGAATATTTGACTTCGGAAATAAGGTTAATTTATCGAGCATTTTATAATTATGACCGATGAACTATTATGGACAAAAACTAGTTAGGTTTCAAATAAATCCAGGACAAAGGACAATTAACCCAGAGTAATGAATTAAAATCAAAACGTCAAACATCATGATTACGAAAGTTTAAATAAGCATAATACTTTTATTTCATATTTCATCTTACTTTTATTTACTGTCATTTTAATTACTGCAATTTACTTTATCGCAATTTAAATTCTGTCATTTATGTTATCATCATTTATCTTTACGCTTAAAATATAAAATCGACAAACCGGTCATTAAACGGTAAAACTCCCCTTTTATAATAATAATAATACTACTTATATATATATATATATATATATATATATATATATATATATATATATATATATATATATATATATATATATATATATATATATATATATACAAATATAGTTGTGAAAAATATAGTGTACGCAATAAGCCGTCTCCCTGTAGAATTAACCGGACTTACTAAAAACTACACTACTCTACAATTAGGTACACTGTCTATAGTGTTGTAGGAGAGTTTAGGGATATCCATTCTATAAATAAATAAATAAATAACTAGTGTAAATTGTATCGTATTTAATAGTATTTCGTAATAAAATTAATAGTATTTCGTATACACCGCTGCACACATCAAGTTTTTGGCACCGCTGCCGGGGACTCGGTGAAAAACGCTATATTTTTGTAATCTATATTTTTGTAAAAACATATTATTTCTTATTTCGTAAAAATATTTTGTATTTATTATAAGTGTTAAGAATAAATATAAACATATATATATATATATATATATATATATATATATATATATATATATATATATATATATATATATATATATATATATATATATATATATAGAACTTTAGTTATAAAATTAAAACTACTTATATTTTTGAGATTTTAAATATAAGTTTATTATATTTTATATAAATATTCTATAAATATTTTCTACATTTTAAAAAAATCAAAAAAAATAATAATTAGAAATTGGGCCAAAGCCTGTTCGAAACCCGAAACATTTCTTGAATCTTGGGCCATGCGATCGCATGAGCCCAACACCATATAACCATGCGGTCGCATGGTTTGTACTGACAGAAACAACCTCGTATTGCATTTAATACGAATTAGGGTTAATATTATTATTATTATTTAATCTTTAGGGTTTAATTAAATTATTATTATTAATTAGAGTTTATTTATTTAACATATCTATATTTCTAGTTTTAAAATATAATTTGTAATATTAAGATTAAATATTATTATTAATTATATAGATTAATATTTTTATAAAATAATAATATAAAAATAATATTTTTATCAAATTTGTATTTTTATCATTTTAGTATTAATTTATATTTTTATCGTTTTTTTTAGTAATATTTGTCATTCGTAATTAGTTTTAACTTAGTTTTTGCCGTAGTTATTTTATATTTCTAGATTTTAGGCTTTGCCGTAAAATCCCTTAAGTGCTTTTTCTTTAAATTAAGATTTAGGTGCTTTAGAAATTTGCGACGCAGTCTTTAGATTTTAGTGCCTAATTAACTAATTTCCGTTTTCCGTTTAGAATTGCATTTAAGTTTTAATACATTTAGGCGCAACTTTTTAGACTTTTAAGTTTCGACGTTTTTCTTTCTCATTTTTATTTTTCGACGCTCTATTTCATTTCTACGCGCTAGTTTTTAGGACATAGAATTTTCTTTATCTTCTTTAAATTTCGACGAAAAATTATTTTAAGCGGTTAAATTAATAAACATCCAAAATATTCTGGTTCGTAGTAATAGTTGGATTTGTTAGTGGCGAGTTGTGGGCTTCCGATTTAAAGGGTCCTGGCTACCTGCTGCATCTATTGGCTATTCGAAACGTGAGCAAAATCAGAAAAGTCTATTAATTTGATAACTTATATAATTTTTATCTTTATAACTAATAGGATATTCAATGAATGCATCGAGCAAAACGTTCACCACCTTTCATACGTTCACCACCTGTAACTCGATCAAGACATCTAGCCAATATTATCGCCGTTGATTTTTCTTTAGAATCATCATCTAGTCGAACAAGTACTCCAACTTAAATTTCCGATAATCCATCTTTTGAACCCGACTTCAAAATTGAAAACCCGGAGGATATTCAAGGACAATTTCAAGATCCTGAACCACTAATCATTCCTCCTGAACCACAAACCGTTAAATCAGAATCTTCTAGTGATTCGGATTCAACAATTTTAAATATGGAAATAACGGAACCTCTAAGTATGGAAGATCGAATGAGAGCTACACGCACTGGCCAAGGACATGCCATTACGCGACCAGACATTAATGCGCCAGATTATGAAATCAAAGGACAAATCCTACACATGGTAACTAATCAGTGCCAATATAGTGGTACGCCGAAGAAGATCCAAATGAACATCTTCGAACCTTTAATAGGATTTGTACTATATTCAAAATCAGAGAAGTTGAGGATGAACAGATCTATCTCATGTTGTTTCCCTGGACTTTAAAGGGAGAAGCCAAAGATTGGTTAGAATCGTTACCTGAAGGAGCGATTGACACATGAGATGTTTTAGTTGAAAAATTTCTTAAAAGATTCTTTCCGGTATATAAAGCCGTAAGACTTCAAGGAGAAATTGTTACGTTCGCGCAAAAGCCAAATGAAACATTATATGAGGCGTGGACAAGATTTGGAAAGTTGTTGAGAGGATGTCCTCAGCACGGTTTAGACACTTATCAAATAGTACAAATATTCTACCAAGGTGTCGACGTTGCTACACGAAAATACATCGACACAGCAGCTGGTGGTTCCATTATGAAGAAAACCGCAACCGAAGCTCACAAAATCATTGATAACACAGCCTCCCATTCGTATGAGTGGCACCAGAAAAAAGATATTTTTCGTTCATCTAAAGCGGCTAGAGCCGATTCTAGCCATGACTTTGATTCCGTTTCCGCAAAAATAGATGCTTTCGAGAGACGAATGGAAAAAAATAACTAAAGATATTCACGCAATACAAATCAGTTGTGAGCAATGCGGTGGACCACACTTAATGAAAGATTGTCACATTGAGCAAACGATGGAACAACGTGAGAATGTTTCCTACATGAACCAAAGGCCGGAAAATAATTATCAAAATAATTATCAACCGCCAAGGCCAAACTTCAATCGAAATCAAAACATTCTTTACAATCCAAATGGACCCAACAATAACTCGTATAACCAACAAGGTCCGAATAACCAACCAACTCAAAATAACACTTTCAATCAACAAAGACCTGGCTGGTATAAACCACCACAACAAACCGAAGAGAAAAAGTCAAATCTAGAAGAAATGATGGCAAAGCTAATGGAATCTCAAACACAATTTATTACATCTCAAACCCAAACAAATGAGAGGTTTGATCAGTCATTTAGAACTCAACAAGCTTCCATTCTGAATCTAGAAAAACAAGTAGGTACTCTTGCTAGATTGATGAGTGAGAGGGAACAAGGAAAGCTACCGAGTAATACTGAAGTAAATCCTTGAAATGAGAATGTTAATATGGTGTCAACAAATTCTGAAAAACAAGCACCAGAAGATGGGAAGGTTTTAGATGTGAGTAACAATGAAGAAGTTACAATACCACCACCACCCGAGTATGTAAAGCCAGTGGTGGCACCATACAGACAACCCATCCAATTTCCAAGAAAAGGAGTTGAGTAGGAGCAAGTAATAGGTAATAAAGTTTGTGATACCTTTGAAAAAAATAAGAAGAATAAGAAAATACAAGAAACAAAAACCGTAAAAGTAAACCCGGTGAAGACAGTTCCACCAAAACTTCCACCCAGGTTGGGTGATCCGGGTGAATTTATTGTTCCTTGTCTACTTAGTGATTGTGTCATGTATGATGCACTAGCAGTTTTAGGTGCGAGTGTGAGTGTTATACCTCTTTCATTATATAAGAGATTAGGAGTAGGTGAGTTAAGTCCAACAAAATGAGTGTTAGACTCTTTGATCAAACCATTAAGCACCCAGTTGGAATTGCTGACAACCTACTCGTTCAAGTAGATAATTTAACCTTTCTAGTCGAATTTATTGTCATTGACATAGAAGAGGACTCAAACATTCCTCTAATTTTAGGTCGACCATTCTTAGCGTCCACCGGGCGTTATTTGATGTAAGAGAGGGTAGAATGACACTTAGTGATGGTAACAAATCGGTCACCTTTGTGAGTCGAAAGGCTAAATCTCCACCAACCAAAACCGTTGAACCAACAAAAACGATTGGTAAGAAGCATATTGTTTTACCAACTCCAACGGTAGTGCTTAGCAATAATAAAACGCCTAAGTGTGGGAAAAATGAAGTAACACCTAATGATGACTTGATAACAAAGAACCCAGTTGTTGATACAAATTAAATGACTCCGTTATTAATAGTTCAATGAAGAAACTTATTAAACGGATTCACGGTGCTAGAACCAAGGGGAACTTTAAGTTATGTAACCGGTTAGTATCCAATCTATCGCCTAAAGAAAAGGCAAAACTAGTTGAATTTGTGGATATTACACAGGAATCCGACCAATGGCTTAAAGCAAAAGTCACAGATATGCAAGTTGATTATGGTCCAAGAGAAATTGACGATGAAGTTAATCACAATTTCGACACCACAGCTACCTAAGTGTGGGGAGATTCAAATGTTCTAAAAAGAAAATGTTGTCTAGAATTAGTTGTTATGTTCTCGTGTAGTTCCGAGAATGGAATCCGATTGGTCTTCTCCACTAGCAGACACTAAAGAACTAGTTTTCTCCCCCCATTCTGAATTTTTTTTTTTTTTTGTAGGTTTTATATGAAATTAATATGCTTTTTAAATTTATGTTTTGTGTGAATTTTAAAAACAAAAATTTTCCTTTATTTCATTAAGTTTAAAAAGTGATTTCTAAAATTCGTCGTAAGTTAAAGACTAGGTCGTAGAACCGAAATTGCTTTACCCGAGGACGGGGTGAAAAATTTTATTATCATTATTTTAATATTATTGATCTAAAGTATGCCAAAAAAAAAATTTAAAAACCCAAAAATCTTTGCTTTTAAAACAATCGCTTTAAAACGAAATTTTTAAAATTTTGCCGAGGGACGGACTAGGTAAATGTACCGAAACTACATCTACTTAAATAAAAAGGAAAACAAAATTTTAAATTTATTAATTATTTGTTTTATTAAGTTAAGGTTTTTATATAAAAAAAAGTATGTATATTTTTGTTTGTAGTTTATATTATGTACAAAACAGTGTAAAACAACGCACTTTTAAAGACTGACATTAAGTTCAGCAAAAGCTACTAATTTTGACGATAAGATGCAAAACATATGTGGAAATACAACAAAAGGAATGAACGATGAGCGCGCCATCTATCATTCGACGAGCTTAGTAATTACAAACTGGGTATTTTTAATCACTTTTCTACACTAATCACTGATAATGCTAAAAACATACATATATTTCATAGCATTATCCCTCAAGAAAGACAAACTTTTAGTTGCAATTGTTCTATTTACAAGTGATATTCGTTTAAATAATAAAAGGTGAAGACAAAAGACAGATTCGACGAATTGAAGACGCAAACGACCAAAAAGCTCAAAAGTACAAAGTACAATCAAAGAGGTTCCAATTATTGATGAGAAACGTCTCAAAATTACAAGAGTACAAGATTCGAAACGCAAAATACAAGATATTAAATTGTACGCAAGGACGTTCAAAAATCCGGAACAAAGACCAGAAGCAACTCTCAACACTCGATGCAACGGACTAAAAATTACAAGTCAACTATGCACATGAATATAATATAATATATAATTAATTCTTAAAATTAATATATATATTATATTATATTATAAAAACCGTCGGCAGAAAAAACAAAGACATTTGAGCCTCCCCAGCTGGACATGCGATCGCATGGCCTTGAAGAGCAAAACTCATGCGATCGCATGATCCCTTTTTACAGCCCACAGGCCTATAAATTTCGAGCTTTGGTTCATCATTTAACACATCTTTTTCTCCTCATTCATCATACGATATATATATCTATACGTAAATATTTATATTTATATTTTAATTTTAATTTTAATTTTAATTTTAATTTCTAATAATAAGGGTATGTTAGCGAATGTTGTAAGGGTGTAAGTCGAAATTCTGTCCGTGTAACGCTACGCAATTTTTAATCATTGTAAGTTATGTTCAACCTTTTTAATTTAATGTCTCGTAGCTAAGTTATTATTATGCTTATTTAATACCGAAGTAATCATGATGTTGGGCTAAAAATATTTAAATTTGGGTAATTGGGCTTTGTACCATAATTGGGGTTTGGACAAAAGAACGACACTTGTGGAAATTAGACTATGGGCTATTAATGGGCTTTATATTTGTTTAACTAAATGATAGTTTGTTAATTTTAATATAAAGATTTACAATTGGACGTCCCTATAAATAACCATATACACTCAATAGGACACGATGGGCGGGATATTTATATGTACGAATAATCGTTCATTTAACCGGACACGGGAATGGATTAATAGTCTATGGAATTATTAAAACAGGGGTGAAATTGTGTACAAGGACACTTGGCATAATTGATAACAAAGTATTAAAACCTTGGGTTACACGCAGTCGATATCCTAGTGTAATTATTAAACAAAGTATTAAGACCTTGTTACAGTTTAAGTCCCCAATTAGTTGGAATATTTGACTTCGGGTATAAGGATAATTTGACGAGGACACTCGCACTTTATATTTATGACTGATGGACTGTTATGGACAAAAACCAGATGGACATATTAAATAATCTAGGACAAAGGACAATTAACCCATGGGAATAAACTAAAATCAACACGTCAAACATCATGATTACGAAAGTTTAAATAAGCATAATTCCTTTATTTTCATATTTAATTGCACTTCTAATTATCACATTTTTATTTATTGTCATTGTATTTAATTGCACTTTTAATTATCGCACTTTTTAATTATCGCAATTTTATTTCATCGCACTTTTATTTATTGCAAATTCATTATCGTTATTTACTTTACGCTTTAAATTAAGTTTTTTATTTATTTAATATTTTACATTAGGTTTTAACTGCGACTAAAAGTTTTAAAAATCGACAAACCGGTCATTAAACGGTAAAAAACCCCCTTTTTATAATAATAATATTACTTATATATATTTGTATTTTTATAAGATAAAACTAATATAGCGTTAAGCTTTGTTTAAAAGATTTCCCTGTGGAACGAACCGGACTTACTAAAAACTACACTACTGTACGATTAGGTACACTGCCTATAAGTGTTGTAATAAGGTTTAGGTATATCCATTCTATAAATTAATAAATATCTTGTGTAAAAATGTATCATATTTAATAGTATTTCCTAGTAAAATATAAGCTATTTCATATACGCCTCGCATAACATCAAGTATTTTTGGCGCCGCTGCCGGGGACTCATTTCTGCTTAAACGCAGGAAGCGCAACGCTATAAAAAAAAGATTTTTATTAATTTTTAGTTTCCTTTTGTAAAAATACGTTTTAAATTTAAAAAAAACCGAAAATATAAAAAGAAAAACAAAATTATAAATATTTTTAAGAGTTTGTTAAATATATAAGTTCTATAAAAGTTTCTTTATCTTTATTTTATAAAAAAATAAGTTTTATTTAATTTATATAAATATATTATAATTATATAAAACAGGAAATTTAAAACAGAAAACTGAAAAAAAAAATATTAAAACTCGAGGCCCGTACTGTAGCAGCCCGTAACCTGGCCCAAAACCCTGGCTTATGCGATCGCATGAGCCCGAAGGCAATTTCTCATGCGATCGCATGAGTGTGTCTGACACGCCAACAGGAAACCCTATTCTGCATTAATTACGGAGTATATATTGTTATTATTATCTAAACCCTAATTAGGGTTGTTTTTTAATATTAATATTTAGTTTAAGTTTTTATTAATTAATTTATATATTTAGTTTAATTAGTTTTAATAAATTACAAAATTAATAGTTTTATAAAATAAATAATATAAAAATAATATTTTTATAAAAATTGTACTTTTTACAACTTTAAGTATATTTTTATATTTTGTACCCCTTTTTATCGTTTTAGCGTAATTTTTGTATTTTTCGCTCGTATTTAGTTTTAAGATATAGTTTTTACCATAGTTATTTTTACTTCTAGATTTTTAAGATTTGCCGTAAAATCTCTTAAGTGCTTTTTCTTTAGACTAAGATTTAGGTGCTTTATAATTTTGCAACGCCGTTTATATATTTTAGTCCCTTTTTAAATTATTGCCATTAGGGATATAGTTTTTCTTTTAAGCTTTAATATTTTTAGACGCAACTTTTAATTCTTAGTTTGTAGTTCCTTTTTAAGTTATGACGCGCTACTTTCTTATTTTTATTTTTTCGACGCCTATTATTTTTCGCCTTTTATTTTTCGACGTTTTTCGACGCGCTCTTTTTCTTTCTTATTTCTAGCCATTCTAGTTTTTAGGACATAGAATTTTCTACTTCTTCTCTAAATTTATTTAAATTACGAAAATTTATTTTAAGTGGTTAAATTGATAGACATCAAAATTTTCTGGTTCGTAGTAATAGTTGGATTTGTACGTGGACCGGGTTATTGGAGCCAAACAGTACTCAATTATATTGAGACCAAACGAATCCTGCCCCTCTGCTGCATCTTTTGGCTATTCGAAACGTGGGCAAAATCAGAAAAGTCTATTAATTTGATAACTTATATAATTTTTCTTATTTTTATAACTAATAGGATATTTAGTGAATGCACCGAGCAAAACGTTCACCACCTTTTGTACGTTCACCACCTGCAACTCGATCAAGACATCTAGCAAACATCGTTGCCGTTGATTTTTCTTTAGAATCGTCATCCAGTCGACCAAGTACTCCAATTCAAATTTCCGATAATCCATTTTTTGAACCCGACCTCATAAATGAGAATCCGGAGAATATTCAGGGACAATTCGTAGATCCTGAACCACTAATCTTTCCTCCGGAATCACCAATCATTCAAACAGAGATTGTTGAGGAACCAACCATTAAATCAGAATCCTTTAGTGATTCAGATTCAACAAATTTAATCACGGAGAATCTGGAACCTTTAAGTATGGAAGACCGAATGAGAGCTAAACGCACTGGCCAAGGTCACGCAATTACTCAACCAGACATTAATGCACCAGATTATGAAATCAAAGGACAAATTCTACACATGGTAACTAATCAATGCCAATTTAGTGGTGCGCCGAAGGAAGATCCAAACGAACATCTTCGTACCTTTAATAGGATCTGCACTCTATTTAAAATAAGAGAAGTGGAGGATGAACAGATATATCTCATGTTATTTCCCTGGACTTTAAAGGGAGAAGCCAAAGATTGGTTGGAATCGTTACCTGAAGGGGCGATTGATACATGGGACGTTTTAGTTGAAAATTTTCTTAAACAATTCTTTCCGGCATCTAAAGCCGTAAGACTTCAAGGAGAAATTGTTACGTTCACACAAAAACCAAATGAAACTCTATATGAGGCATGGACCAGATTTGAAAAGTTATTGAGAGGATGTCCGCAACATGGTTTAGACACCTGTCAAATAGTACAAATATTCTACCAAGGATGCGACATCACTACAAGGAAAGACATAGACATAGCAGCTGGTGGTTCCATTATGAAGAAAACAGCAACCGATGCTTATAAAATTATTGATAACACTGCTTCCCACTCATATGAGTGGCACCAAGAAAAAGATATCGTTAGATCATCTAAAGCAGCTAGAGCCGATTCTAGCCATGACTTAGATTCCATTTCCGTAAAGATAGATGCTGTCGAGAGACGAATGGAAAAGATGACTAAGGATATTCACTCAATACGAATTAGTTGTGAGCAGTGTGGAGGACCACATTTGACCAAAGATTATCTCAGTATTGAACTAACAATGGAACAAAGAGAGAATGGTTCATACATAAACCAAAGGCCTGGAAATAATTATCAGAATAATTATCAACCGCCAAGACCAATTTACAATCAAAATCAGAACTATAACCGAAATATTCCATACAACAACCAACAAGGTCCTAGTTATCAACAAGTATCCAATAATACTTACAATCAGCAAAGACCTAATTTTCAAAACAAACCACCACAAACCGATGATAAAAAGCCAAATTTAGAAGATATGATGACGAAGCTAGTTGAATCTCAAACACAGTTTTTCACATCTCAGAAACAAACCAATGAACAAAATGCTCAAGCATTTAGAAATCAACAAGCTTCTATTCAAAATTTGGAATAAGAAGTAAGTAACCTAGCAAGGTTAATAGGTGAAAGAAAACCGGAAAGTTTACCTAGTGATACAAATGCTAACCCCCAGAATGAAACAGCTAAAGCCATTACCACAAGAAGTGGTATTACACTTAAACCACCTGAAATACCTGTAATTTCTGATGAAGCTATTCCTACTCAACAAGAACCACAACCTGAACAAGATAAGGAAAAAGAACCGGTAGTTGAAAAGGTTAATGAAGATAACACAGTTAAGACTAAACCTTATATTAAACCATACCAACCACCACTTCCTTACCCGAGTAAAATGAGAAAAGAGAGACTTGAAGCCGAGCAATCCAAATTCTTGGATATGTTTAAACAAATAAATGTAAATCTTCCTTTCATTGATGTGATTTCAGGAATGCCTAGATATGCTAAATTTCTGAAAGATCTAATCACAAATAGAAAGAAAATGGAAGAACTCTCGGCTGTTACTATGAATGCTAATTGTCCAGCAGTACTGTTGAATAAGATACCAGAAAAATTATCAGATCCAGGAAGTTTCACAATTCCATGTTTTCTGGGTAGTCTTAGTTCAATAGAAGCATTGGCAGACTTAGGTGCTAGTATAAATTTAATGCTGTATTCACTATACGCTAAACTAGACCTTGGAGAATTGAAAGCAGCACGAATAAGCATACAACTAGCCGATAGATCAGTAAAATATCCTAGAGGGATAATGGAGAACATGCTAGTTAAAGTTGGTACTTTAGTATTTCCAGTAGATTTTGTTATTCTGGACATGGAAGAAGATTCTCGAGTTCCTCTCATATTAAGAAGACCATTCTTAAACACGGCTAATGCAATAATAGACATGTTCGGTAAGAAACTGACCCTAAGTATAGAGGACGAGAGTGTTACTTTTTCAGTTGATAGAGCCATGCAACAACCGCAATCTGCAGATGATACATGTTATTATATTCAAACTATAGAATCACATGCAGAATTGTTAGAAGAATTTCCAGAATTACAAGGAACAGGAGAATGTTCTTTAGCAGAAGGAACTGAACCAATTGATGAAATTGATATGTTATCTACACTTATGGCTAATGGATATGAACCAACAACAGAAGAAATTCAAATGCTAAAAGAAGAAGACAGATATCGATATAAATCATCGATAGAAGAACCTCCGACATTAGAGTTAAAGCCACTTCCAAACCATTTGGAATACGCTTATTTACATGGTGAATCTGAATTACCTGTAATAATATCGTCTTCTCTTACTGAAAATGAAAAATCTCAACTCATTTCTGTGCTAAAAGCTCATAAACCAGCCATTGCATGGAAAATTCATGATATTAAAGGAATTAGTCCTTCGTATTGCACACATAAAATCCTTATGGAAGAAGGTCATAAAACGTATGTGCAACGCCAACGAAGACTAAATCCTAATATGCAAGATGTTGCTAAAAGCTCATAAACCAGCTTATTCCTACTAGGACTGTAACAGGATGGCGTGTTTGTATTGATTATAGAAAATTAAATGACGCCACCAGAAAACATCACTTTCCCTTACCTTTTATTGATCAAATGTTGGAAAGATTAGCCGGAAATAGTTACTATTGTTTTCTTGATGGTTTTTCGAGATATTTTAAAATTCCAATAGCACACGAGGACCAAGAGAAAACCACATTCACGTGCCCTTATGGTACTTTTGCTTACAAACGCATGCCATTTGGACTTTGCAACGCCCCTACAACCTTTCAAAGGTGCATGATGGCGATTTTTCACGACATGATAGAAGAATGCATGGAAGTTTTCATGGATGACTTTTCAGTCTTCGGTGATACATTTGAATCATGTTTAGTTAATCTTGAACGAATTCTTATTAGATACGAACAATCAAATCTAGTACTTAATTAGGAGAAATGTCATTTCATGGTTAAAGAAGGCATCGTTCTTGGTCATAAAATCTCAAAGGAAGGAATTGAAGTGGATAGAGCTAAAGTAGATGTAATTGCTAAACTTCCACATCCCACCAATGTTAGAGGAGTTAGGAGTTTTCTAGGGCATGCCGGTTTTTACCGACGTTTCATAAAAGATTTTTCTAAAATTGCCACTCCTATGAATAAACTCCTAGAAAAGGATGCTCCATTCATCTTTTCAGATGAATGTATTAAATCTTTTAATATTCTTAAATAAAAACTCACTAATGCGTCGATCATGATAACACCAAATTGGAATTTACCGTTTGAACTTATGTGTGATGCAAGTGATTTTGCAATGGGAGCCGTTTTAGGACAAAGGATTGAAAAACGATTTCAACCTATTTATTATGCTAGTAAACGTTACAAAGAGCACAAAAAAATTACATAACTACTGAAAAAGAAATCCTTGCTATTGTCTTTGCTTTTGACAAATTTCGTTCATATCTCGTTCTAGCTAAAACGGTGGTTTATACCGACCATTCTGCTCTTAGATACCTATTTTCGAAACAAGATGCCAAACCAAGATTAATCCGTTGGATCTTACTCTTACAAGAGTTCGATATTGAAATCCGAGAAAAAAGGGAGCAGAAAATCTCGCCGCTGATCATCTTTCTCGTCTTGAAAATCCTGAATTAGAAGTTCTAAATGAATCAGCCATACAAGACAACTTTCCTGATGAATATCTATTGAAGATAGATTATAATGAAATTTCATGGTTTGCAGACTATGCAAACTACTTAGTATGTGGATTCCTTGAAAAAGGATTGTCGTACCAAAAACGAAAGAAATTCTTTAGTGATATAAAACACTATTTCTGGAAAGATCCACATTTGTTTAAAAGTTGTCCCGATGGAATAATACGCTGATGTGTATTCGGAGATGAAGCTAGTAAAATCTTAAACCATTGTCACACAGGACCAACAGGAGGGCATTATGGGCCTCAGCTCACAGCAAGAAAAGTTTATGATGCTGGATTCTATTGGCCTACAATTTTCAAAGACGCACACCTTCTTGCAAATCCTGTGATGCATGTCAAAGGGCCGAAAAAATAAGTCAACGTGATGAAATGCCATAAAATGTCATTCAAGTATGTGAATTATTTGACATTTGGGGTATTGACTTTATGGGTCCATTCCAAAATCTCATAATAATCTCTACATTCTCGTAGCCATTGATTATGTATCTAAATGGGCGGAAGCACAAGCTCTCCCAACTAACGATGCACGAGTTGTAGTCAACTTTTTAAAACGTCTTTTTGCAAGGTTTGGAACACCGAAAGCTTTAATAAGTGATCGGGGAACTCATTTCTGTAATAATCAACTTGAGAAAGTTCTTAAAAGATATGGAGTAACTCATAAAATCTCCACCGCATATCATCCACAAACAAGTGGACAAGTTGAAAATACCAACCGAGCTTTAAAACGCATTCTGGAGAAAACCGTAGGATCAAATCCGAAGGAATGGTCCATTAAATTGGAGGATGCACTCTGGGCTTTTAGAACAGCCTACAAAACTCCAATTGGAACCACACCTTTTATACTCGTTTATGGAAAAGCATGTCATCTTCCAGTAGAAATTGAACACAAAGCATTTTGGGCTTTGAAGACATATAATCTTGATTTACATGAAGCTGGACGTCTACGGTTAAGTCAACTAAACGAATTAGAAGAATTAAGACATGAAGCATGCGAAAATTCTTTGATCTATAAGGAAAGAACGAAGAAATGGCATGATAAAAGAATCAGAAGTTCAAAAGAATTTAAAGAAGGAGACAGAGTTCTTCTTTTCAATTCACGATTCAAGCTATTTCCTGGAAAATTGAAATCAAGATGGTCTGGACCATTCATAGTCAAAAGAGTTTTCCCATACGGAACTGTAGAATTAATACATTCAAATGGGATTGAATTTAAGGTTAATGGTCACAGAGTTAAACATTACATAGATAGTCCAATGGAAGTCGACAACGAAGTTAATCACAATTTCGACACCACAGCTAACTAAGTGTGGGGAGAATCAAGTCTTTAAAGGATAATATGTATTTCTGTTAGAGTTAGATTTTTTGTTTCCATGTAGTTCTCGAAAATGGAACCCGAATGGTCTTTCCCTAGTAGACCCTAAAGAACTAGTCTTCTCCCCCCATTCCGAATTTTTATTTTTTTTAGGTTTTACGAGATGAAGACTTCCTGTGAATTAAACCATGGTCTAATGCTACACGCTTTGATCACTAAACGTAATAATGACACCCTTCCAAGTGAAATAGTATCATTAATCAGAGGTAAATTGGACGGAGTAAGAAAAGAATCCAGATGCGAAAATAATAAGTTACAATTTGGTCAAGGAAAATCAAAATCCGCAGCGAAAAGGAGAGCTCGACACCTTGAAAGATGTCACAAATGCGGAAAATGGTCACACGAAGGAAAATGTTCGACGAATCAGACATATTTCAATACCGAATTTGTTACTTTATGCAGAGATGGACCGTTCATATGTTTAGAAGAAAAAACGTTAAATGCTCGAGGTTACGCCTATGTAGCCATGGAAAACCAATTAGTCCGACTATCTTATGAGTGGGCTAGAGCATATCACTAAGAAATCTATTTCTCACAGGTAAGTTTGTACAGTTTTTATTTTTATTTTTATTTTTAACCTTCTGATAATAAACGCTAATTTGTTCGCTATAAAGTATTAAATTGATATTCGATAAAATTAGGTCTTGCGACCGAAATTATTGATATCATACAAAAATTTACTACATCACTGCGAAATTTACCGTTTATTCTTAAGGTATAAATATCTTTAATCAATCAACCCAAAATATTTCAAAAACTCGTCATGAGTTAAATTAGGTATTTGAACCGAAATTACTTTACCGAAAAGAGGGGCGTATATTTTTGATAATATTTGATTGATTAAAGTGAGATAAAAGACCAAAAAGATTTTTAATTTTATTTTTACTTTGTTTTTAAAATTAATATATAAATATTAAATTAATATTGTAAACTTCTTTAAAATTGTAAATATTTGAAAATTTAATATTTTTAATATAAGTTTGTATGTATAAAAATATATATAATATAAATTTGGTGTGAATTTTTAAATTTTAATAATATGAATTTTTAATTTTATGCATTTTAAATTTAAGTTTGGTGTGAATTTAAAAACCAAAATTTACTTTATTTCATTAAGTTAAAAATATGATTTTTAAAATTCGTCGTGAGTTGAAGACTAGGTCGTTGAACCGAAATTGCTCTACCCAAGGGAGGGACGAGAACTTTTATTATAATTATTTTTAATCTTATTGAATTAAAGTATGCCAAAAACATTAAAAACCCAAAAAAAATCTTTACTTTTAAAACCACGCTTTAAATTGACAAATTTTAAAATTTTGTCGAGGGAGGGACTAGGACATCGATCCGAAACACCCTCATCCTAAAAAGAAACAAATTTTTAAAATTTTATTAATTTTATGTTTTATTAAGTATAAGGTTATATATAAAAAAAAAATTACAAAAAACGCTGTACCCGGGATTCCATGCGATCGCATGGAATTTGGCCTTTGCAGCCATGCGATCGCATGGCCATAAAAAACTGGACAGGATCATAAGGCAGTCGCCTGTTCTGTCTCACCACAATACACACACACATATACGAACCTACTCCCAAATCACCTCTAAAATTCGCAATTTTTCACCGTAATTCGTCAAATTTCTCGCTCTAATCATGAAATTGTTCAGAAGCTTTTCAAAGAAGGTAAAAATTACACCCCTAAACTCATAAATTTTCTAGTTTTTGTGATAATTACCAATATTTTACCTAATGCAATTTTGTTAATTTCTAGTGTAATTAGTGTTAAATTGTTAGTATTTTATGCATGTATAACCTAGATTGATGCTATTTAACATGATTTGAAGCCAAAAATTTCAAAATTTTTAGAAATCTAGGGTTTGTGTTCTTGAGCAATTTGGGGCTTTTTGATATAAACAGATTATGGCCGATTTTTGTCATGAATTGTTGCTAAATTAAGTAGTGTAACATGTTTAGGTAGTTAAATGATCCAAACTTTGATCCTAAACATGATTTTTGGAGATTAAAGTAGACTTTTTAAGTCTAAAATTCATGAACTTGATTAATTTGATATAATTGCCATTTGAGACTTGTTTAATTGCTAGTAATGACTATTTTGACATGTTATTTGAGTTAAATGCTTATGAACTTTGTCTACATTTTCATATGTGCTTATTTGAAAAAGTGTAGAATTGTAAAAATTGTAAAAATGCGTATAAGTTTAAGTTTGATTTAACATGTTATTGTGGTTAATTTAAGTTGTTATTTTGCTAACACTAATGCATATTTGGATGCACAAACTTTGTGTTTAATGTGTTTTGCAGAAAGCCGATACTGGAGGTTCAGGATCATCATCATCTAGACGACTTGCTCCAGCACCAGAACCAGAACCAGAAATGCAATACGAGCCAGAACCCGAACAAGTACCACAACAGGAACAACAACATCAGCCTGATCAACATGTACCCTATTATGATCCGCTACAGAATGTTAATGAATTCATAGTATTTTCGGTGCATCCGCCTGTAGAATACCCAACGATTCCTGAACACACATTGCATCCTAATTTGAGATTCGATAGACGATGGAGAGATTACCCGGCATATCAAAGTAATAAATTTAAATTGATAACAAAAGAGGTAGAGGTGCCGAGGGTAATTGATTGGAATCCTATGGAAATGGTCCATCTAGCTGACCGTATTAGACAGCATTTGATTCAAAGGTATGGCAGTTCTTCTTTTACAGATTGGGAACATCTTTTCACCATTCGTAGACCTGTATATAAGGAATGGTGTGTTGAGTTGATGAGTACTATAGCGTTAAATGTAGATGTAGATAGGTTAGATGATAGAAGTTTTCTTAGATTTATCCTTGGCGGTAGGATGTACAGAATGTCCATGATGGACATGGCCAGGACAATACAGATCTACACTCCTAGTGAATTGCTGCTACCCGATTGTATGAGTTTGATTTATCGTGGTGAAAGGGTAGATAGGAACTTTGACGCGAACGCCGTTTGGAGGCGTATGTCAAACTATAATGTTTTTACACTGGGAGGAAAACACTCTTACTTACATATTAACAAAGCCGAGCTTCGTGTAATTCATAGATTTTTGGCTAACTCGATTACACAGAGAGGTCACAATAAGGAGAAAATGACCTTACATGATTTATTTTACCTAAAGTGTATTCGAGACCCGAGAAGCTTTGTTAATATCCCTTACTGTGTTGGTTTTTATTTATCTAAAATGGTAGAAGGAATGCAGGACGGGAGTATAATAGGAGGAGGTATTTTTGTTACTCTCATTGGAGAGTATTTAGGTGTTGATAGGAACCAAGGGGGTCCATTACAGGTTTGTAGAGAACAGGATGAGACCATAGGATTACGGGTTTATGCGGGTGCTAAGGTATTGAAGAGTAGACGCAACCAGGCAGTTCCCTATGAAGGTAATCATCCTCAGGTAGAGAGAGGCTCAGACGAGGAAATGGAGGAAGCGGAAGACATTAGGGATGTCTTTCGAGATGCTATTCTTGACGTCCACGTTCGTATAGATGAGGAAGCAATGACGAACGCGGCCAGACATAGTATGTATGAGCAGTGGAACTCCGAGCGAGTATACGAGGATTATAGGCGACGCCAACACGATAGCTGGTTAGTTCATCAGCACCAAATCATGAGCCAGCTATCATATCAGGTATCAAATAATTACGTGCCTACTCGACCTGCTCATTTTCCGCCACACAACCCCGACATCCGACCACCCTTTAACCGGTATGACTATAACCAAGCCTATCAGAACACCTATAACCAACAATGGAACCCACCTGACGAGATGAACTAGAACCCCTATCCAGACTGATTGGTTCCATCGATTATTTTATGATTTTTATGTTTTTATCTTTTTACTTATTCATGTTTAAACTTATGTTATTGGATATATTTATGTAATTTTTATCATTTTTATTATTATTGTGTACTAATATTTCACATTTAGGATTTGAAAGTGGGATATTAAGTCCCATTTCAAATTGTCATGCATGTTTATATTTGTATTGTATGTATATTGTAAATTGTACAAAACAAGGTAAAACAGCGCATTTTCAAAGACTAGCATTAAGTTCAGCAAAAGCTAGTACTTTTGACGACAAAACGAAAAACAAATGTAATGAAACAACAAGACGGAATGAACAAATGATGTGCACCATTTATCATTCAGCAAACAAACGCCAATATGTTTGGAAATTTTGGTAAAATTTAATCATTTTTCTACGCTAATCACCCTCAATAATTTAAAATGTTACTGATTTCTTGCAAATGAGGGCATTGCAAGATCTTAAGTGTGGGAAGGGGTTAAATTATTTCGGAATTTTAAAAATTTTTGACTTGTACACTTGGTTACCATTAGAAATACTAGTAACGCAGTAGTTGTATTAGAATCTAGTGCTCTCTGATAATAAAGAACAGCCCTAGTCTTATATACTGACTACCTAATTCTAGTAAAAATTTTCAATTAAATGAATTCAAAATAATGTTTATACATATTTATGAACGATAAAACTAGGTGTTAACATCGAAATTATTGTTACCTCGGAAAGGACATAAATTGAGAAACAACCCAAAATGTTAGAATTCATTTAAAATGGAATAGAGGACAATAAAAAGGAAAATAAAAGCCAAGTATGGGAAAATTTACCAAGTTATTTAAAACATATATCACACATATTTTTGTAAGAAATAACTGAAGATACTTTTATTTTGGACAATTTTAATCGGTTTTACCTGATTTACTGTAATATATTTGAAAGAAAGATGGATCTACACGATGAATCAATTCCATCATTAAAAGGAAGTAAAGTCTTCCGAAAAATAAATGCGCTTCTTGATTTAGGTCACGAAGTTGTCTTCCAGACCAGCTGTAGGTTGACGAAAAATCTAGAAAAGTCATCACTAAAATCAGCAGGAAATCCACGGACCTCAGCATTAAACAGGGTCGCCAAGTGGTCAGACTTATCCTAACCATGAGAGGATCTGTCTCGTAAAATGAGGAGGACGCCGTGCAAATTAGCTGTATAAGACTAATGATTCAGATCCCCAGAAAAGGATAATCTCCTTAATGATCAAAAAAATCAGCTTTTAAGCCTGATATTACTCAATCCTAGAGATTGACCTTAAAGATTGAGAATTACAAACTCATGGAATTCGATGATATCTAAACTCGAGCTTGAACGAGAAAATATTTTGATCAAAATTACAAACCGATTTGTTTTCTGAAAACCCATTTTCAATGCGTTCATTACCATTGAACGTAAATTCCTAGGAATTCACCTGGAATTCATTAGGTCACCTGAACCAAATCGGGTGTCAACCGTAAGAACGGTGGTTGCATAGCATGGTTAAAGACAGGACCTTGTGCCAGACCGGAAAATTATAAGGGTGAGCTTTACTATTGCTCCTACCAAGGATAGTAATTGCATCCGATACGTTGTAGACCATAATTAAAAGCATGTCAGGGGACATTGCCTTAACAGTTGCTTGTTCAACGCTTTCCTTTACAACCGGACGGTAGTTTACCGAAAGGTAATATACAGAACAAGTATACTGGACGTGTTGCTTTCCCAATACAAGGTTAGCAAGTGGGTGACACAAAACTGCAAGTTTTGAACTAAAATTTTCAAATCTGAAACCCACCAAACCCACAAAAACAATTTGCAAACACCGGTGAAGGGTTATTCCGGAAAACTTATCTAGGGTAAAAGCTAGATTTAATTTTCAAAAGATCAAATGTTTTCATAAAGATTCAATTTCCTTAATGGATCTAAATTTTCGTAGTCATGTGAGACTATAAACCACATCGTTACTACCATTGTTCATACCGCCGTATAGAAATCACTGATGTACAAAGTGTGAAGAATAAAGAAGTGATTCTAGTATATTTCAAGACTATATTGCTTGAGGACAAGCAACGCTCAAGTGTGGGAATATTTGATAATGCTAAAAACGAACATATATTTCATAGCATTATCCCTCAAGAAAGACAAGCTTTTAGTTGCAAATGTTCTATTTACAAGTGATATTCATTTAAATAATAAAAGGTGAAGATAAAAGACAGATTCGACGAATTGAAGACGCAAACGACCAAAAATCTCAAAAGTACAAAGTACAATCAAAGCGGTTCCAATTATTGATGAGAAACGTCTCAAAATTACAAGAGTACAAGATTCGAAACGCAAAATACAAGATATTAAATTGTACGCAAGGACGTTCGAAAATCCGGAACAGGGACCAGAGTCAACTCTCAACGGTCGACGCAACGGACTAAAAATTACAAGTCAACTATGCACATGAATATAATATAATATATAATTAATTCTTAAAATTATATATATATATATATATATATATATATATATATATATATATATATATATATATATATATATATATATATATATATATATATATATATATATATTATATTATAAAAACCGTCGGCAGAAAAAACAAAGACATTTGAGCCTCCCCAGCTGGCCATGCGATCGCATGGCCTTGAAGAGCAAAATTCATGCGATCGCATGAGCCCCTTTTACAGCCCACAGGCCTATAAATTTGGAGCTTTGGTTCATCATTTAACACATCTTTTTCTCCTCATTCATCATACGATATATATATATATATATATATATATATATATATATATATATATATATATATATATATATATATATATATATATATATATATATATATTATATTTTGATTTTAATTTTAATTTTAATTTTAATTTTAATTTCTAATAATAAGGGTATGTTAGCGAATGTTGTAAGGGTGTAAGTCGAAAATCTGTCCGTGTAACGCTACGCTATTTTTAATCATTGTAAGTTATGTTCAACCTTTTTAATTTAATATCTTGTAGCTAAGTTATTATTATGCTTATTTAATACTGAAGTAATCATGATGTTGGGCTAAAAATATTTAAATTTGGGTAATTGGGCTTTGTACCATAATTGGGGTTTGGACAAAAGAACGACACTTGTGGAAATTAGACTATGGGCTATTAATGTGCTTTATATTTGTTTAACTAAATGATAGTTTGTTAATTTTAATATAAAGATTTACAATTGGACGTCCCTATAAATAACCATATACACTCAATAGGACACGATGGGCGGGATATTTATATGTACGAATAATCGTTCATTTAACCGGACACGGGAATGGATTAATATTCTATGAAATTATTAAAACAGGGATGAAATTATGTACAAGGATACTTGGCATAATTGATAACAAAGTATTAAAACCTTGGGTTACACGCAGTCGATATCCTATTGTAATTATTAAACAAAGTATTAAGACCTTGTTACAGTTTAAGTCCCCAATTAGTTGGAATATTTGACTTCGGGTATAAGGATAATTTGACGAGGACACTCGCACTTTATATTTATGACTGATGGACTGTTATGGACAAAAACCAGACGGACATATTAAATAATCCAGGACAAAGGACAATTAACCCATGGGAATAAACTAAAATCAACATGTCAAACATCATGATTACGGAAGTTTAAATAAGCATAATTCCTTTATTTTCATATTTAATTGCACTTCTAATTATCACATTTTTATTTATTGTCATTGTATTTAATTGTACTTTTAATTATCGCACTTTTTAATTATCGCAATTTTATTTCATCGCACTTTTATTTATTGCAATTTCATTATCGTTATTTACTTTACGCTTTAAATTAAGTCTTTTATTTATTTAATATTTTACATTAGGTTTTAACTGCGACTAAAAGTTTTAAAAATCGACAAACCAGTCATTAAACGGTAAAAAAACCCCCTTTTTATAATAATAATATTACTTATATATATTTGTATTTTTATAAGATAAAACTAATATAGCGTTAAGCTTTGTTTAAAAGATTTCCCTGTGGAACGAACCGGACTTACTAAAAACTACACTACTGTACGATTAGGTACACTGCGTATAAGTGTTGTAGCAAAGTTTAGGTATATCCATTCTATAAATAAATAAATATCTTGTGTAAAATTGTATCATATTTAATAGTATTTCCTAGTAAAATATAAGCTATTTCATATACGCCTCGCATAACCTCAATCACCCTCATGAATTTATAATTATAGTCTGATTTCATGCAAATGAGGGCATTGCATGATCTCAAGTGTGAGGAAGGGTTATAAATTCTCTCGGGTTTACACTTGGTTTAATTGCCAAATTTTGTGAAAATTTGAAAAATTTTCAACTAAATGAATTCAAAATCATGTTTATACATATTTATAAACGATAAAACTAGGTATTAACACTGAAATTATTGTAACCTCGGAAAGGACGTAAATTGAGAAACAACCTAAAACGCTAGAATTCATTTAAAATTGAATAGAAGAGAATAAAAAGGCAAAGAAAAGAATAAATAAAAGCTAAGTGTGGGAAGAATTTATCAAGTTCTTTAAAACATATATCACATATTTCTGTACAAGATTATTGCAGGTACTTTTGCTTTAGACGATTTTAATCAGTTTTACCTGATTTCTTATAATATATTTGAAGGAAATGTGCCACTTGATTTAAAAGGAAGTAAAGTCTTCCGGAGAAAGAAATGAAGAAAGTAAAGTCTTCCGAAAAAGACACGCGCTTCTTGATTTAGGTCAGGAAGTTGTCGTCCAGACCAGTTGTAGAGTCTACGAAAAACCTTGAAAAGTTTTCTCGAAAATCAGCTGGAAATCCACGGACCTCAGCATCAAACAGGATCGCCAAGTGGTCAGACTTATCCTAACCATGAGAGGATATGTCTCGTAAAATGGAGAGGGCGTCGTGCAAATTAGCTTGATAAGACTAATGAATCAGACCCCCAGAAAGGATAATCTCCTTAAAGATTAAAAATCAGCTTTTAAAGCCTGATATTACTCAATCCTTGAGATTGACCTTAAAGATTGAGAATTCAAACTCATGGAATTCGATGATATCTAAACTCGAGCTTGAACGAGAAAATATTTTGATCAAAATTAAAACCGATTTGTTTTCTAAAAAACCTATTTTCAATGCGTTCATTACCATTGAACGTAAAATCCTAAGAATTCACTTGGAATTCATTAGGTCACCTGAACCAAATCGGGTGTCAACCGTAAGAACGGTGGTTGCATAGCATGGTCGAAGACAGGACCTTGTGTCAGACCAAAAAATTATAGGGTGATCTTTGCTATTTCTCCTACAACGGATAGTAATTGCATCCGACACGTTATGGACCATGAACATCTGCATGTCATTAGACATTGCCTTAACAGTTGCTTGTTCATCTCTTTCCTTTACAATTGGACTGTAGTTTATTGAAATGTAATATACGGAGCAAGTATACTGGACGTGTGCTTTCCTAATACAAGGTTAGCAAGTGGGTGACACAAAACCGCAAGTTTTGAGCTAAAATTTTAAAATCTGAAACCCACAAAAACATTTTGCAAACACCGGTGGAGGGTTATTCCGGAAAACTTATCTTGGGTAAAAGCTAGAATGAATTTTCTAAAGATCAAATGTTTTCATAAAGATCCAATTTCCTTAAGGATCTAAATTTTCATAGTCACGTGGGACTTTAAACCGCCTTTCAAATGTGCACTTTGCTTTGGAAACCGAAAGTGAATCGGCTATTTGATTGCAAGTGTCGTTGACCTGAACCCGAGGCAACTGTGGATGGCACACCCACCTTTAACCATGGTTCTATTGCTACTATCATTGTTTATACTGCCGTATCAAAATCACTGATGTATAAAGTGTGAGAATAAAAAAGTGATTCAAGTGAAATGTGATTTTATTTCAAGTTCTGTATTGCTTGAGGACAAGCAACGTTCAAGTGTGGGAATATTTGATAGTGCTCCAAATGAACATATATTTAGTATCAATATCCTTACAATATGTAAAGCTTTTAGTTACTATCGTTTTATTTTTATGTAATATTCGTTTAAATAAATAAGTGCGAAGACAAAAGAAGAAAACGACGATTTGAAGACGCAAAAGACCAAAAAGCTCAAATGTACAAGATATAATTCAAGTGGTTCAATTTATTGATGAGAAACGTCTAAAAATTACAAGAGTACAAGCCGCGGAACGCAAAGTATAAGATATCTACACGTACGAAAGGACGTTCGAAAATCCGGAACCGGGACATAAACCGAGCTTCAACGCGCAAGTCAACGGAGCTAAAATTACAAGTCAACTATGCACAAGAATATAATATAATATATATATAATTATATAAAATTATATATATTATATATATATATATATTTAAATAAAGTGTCGGCAAACTAGAAAACAAAGCATTGTGAGCTGGATCAGGTAGCCATGCGATCGCATGGCATATAGGCACAAAGCCCATGCGATTGCATGGGCATCAGAAGTTGGCCAAGTCTATAAAAGCCACAAGTTTCTGTCGAATTCAGTGCACCTCTTCACACTCTTTTCATTCCTTCTTCTGTAAACATAAATATATTTATATTATAATTTTAATATAAGTTAATTTTAAGAATAAAGTTATGGTTTAGTTGAGTTATTTTAAGAAATGTTTTACGGGTTTTAAGTCGAAACTCTGTCCGGGTAACGTTACGCGATTAATCACCACTGTTAGCTATGTTCTTCCTTTTTAAATTAATGTCTCGTAACTAAGTTATTATTATGCTTATTTAAGCCGAGGTAATCGTGATGTTAGACTAAATATTAAAGACGATGTTATTGGATTTTGTACCATAATTCGTGTTTGGACAAAAGACCGACACTTGTGAACATCGGAATATGGACTATTAATAGATGGGGGGTATTGTCTAATCGAATGACAACTCATTAGAATCTGTCGAACCTATCTTCAAATTATTTAATCTAATAATTATTAAATGATTATGAATGTCCTATTTAGTGACGTTTATACGACATCTTTTACAAATCATTTAATTAATCAATTGGATTGGGTAATTTATTATTCATTGTGGCCAAGTGAATAAATTAATGTATCATGGACTAATTATAACAGGGGTGGATTACATACAAGGGTAATTGGTGTATTTGTTAACAAAGTATTAAAACCTTGGATTACACACAGTCGATAACCTGGTGTAATTATTAACAAAGTATTAAAATCTTGTTACAGTTCGAATCCCTAATTAGTTGAAATATTTGACTTCGGGAATAAGGTTAATTTGTCGAGCATTTTATAATTATGACTGATGAACTATTATGGACAAAAACCAGTTAAGTTTCAAATAAATCCAGGACAAAGGACAATTAAACCAGAGTAATGAATTAAAATTAAAACGTCAAACATCATGATTACGGAAGTTTAAATAAGCATAATACTTTTATTTCATATTTTATCATACCTTTATTTACTTTCATTTTAATTACTGCAATTTACTTTACCAAAATTTAAATTCTGTCATTTATATTATCGTCATTTATCTTTACGCTTAAAATATAAAATCGACAAACCGGTCATTAAACGGTAAAACTCCCCTTTTATAATAATAATAATACTATATATATATATATATATATATATATATATATATATATATATATATATATATATATATATATATATATATATATATATATATATATATATATATATATATATATGTATGTATGTATGTATATGTGTATGTATGTATGTATGTATGTATATACACAAATATAGTTGTGAAAAATATAGTGTACGCAATAAGCCGTCTCCATGTGGAACGAACCGGACTTACTAAAAACTACACTACTCTACGATTAGGTACACTGCCTATAGTGTTGTAGCAGAGTTTAGGTATATCCATTCTATAAATAAATAAATAACTTGTGTAAATTGTATCGTATTTAATAGTATTTCGTAATAAAATAATAGTATTTCGTATACACCGCTGCACACATCAGTTTTCTAAAAAGATATTGATAGAATTTTGAATAGAATCCAACAATCCCAAAAATAAGATGATTTGAATAACAACAAAGAAAGTTTGAACTTGTATGAGAATAATTTGTTACATCTTGTCACCATATTTTAGATGGGTAACGATATTTTCATCAATTTTAGAAAAAACTAGTGAAATAACCCTTGAAATCATGGGTTTTATTAAAGAAATAGTTTAATGACATGTTTTAGGTATTAAGTAATGCTAAAGTCATTAATTTAATGACCCGTGGAACCACGAATTTCAACTAAAAAACTTGTCATTATTCTTACAAACATATTGATGTACTTAACTTAGTCAAAATAAATAAACTACATTCATTCTCTCACCATTCTCTTTCAATTTTCATCACAATTATTATTTTCTTTGTCATAAAAGCCTACATTACAACCTTTTATTGAGATATATATTTGGTATACATATATTGTTGAAGGTGTGAAGAATTTGATCAAAGGAACAAGTTGAAGAGAGCTTGACTTGGTGAACAAGTCGTAAGGAGCTTGACTTGGTGAACAAGTCGTAGGGAGCTTGACTTGGTGAACAAGTTGTAGGGAGTTTGACTTGGTGAGCAAGTCGTAGAGATCTTATTGCCTTAATTAAATCTTCTAGTAGGAATGGAGTATGGAGCAAGTAATAGATATTTATGGAATGTCTTTTGCTTGAAGAACAAGTGTAACTTGGTAGACAAGTTTAACTATTCATATAAATTGTAACCCCTAGCCTCATTGTAATGTGTGCACGAATTTAATAGAAGAAAAATCTCTGGTTTGCGCCCGTGGAGTAAACTCTTCTCCGTGTTTTGGAGTTGGGATATAACTACGTTAAATACCCTGTGTCGTTTATCGTTTTTATTTATCATTCTAGCTTTATTAATCGTTTGTCGTTTGTGGGTTTGGTGGTTTGATGAATCACCTATCTTGTTAGGGCCTACCGAATTCCTAACAAGTGGTATCAGAGCTTCAAGGTTCGAAGACGGGTACGATGGCAATTTGAAAGCAAGATATTCGATATGTTTGATGATTCGGGTGTTCATCAAGGTTAGTTTAAATGACAGGGTTGTGTGTCTTGCAACTTGTGTCGAGATATCGAAGATTTGTTGCTGAAGACAAAGAAGAGATTTTCGGGAAGATACGGGTATCGGATCTAATTTATCATTCCTTGTGGTTCCGTTCGTGGGAATGATGAACTTTTCAAAATTCGAATTCCACTGCGCAGCTGGAGAAGAAAAAATATTGCGGGTTCGTTAGGTGTTGGATCGGCTTGAAATGTTTACCAAAGGTGATGGAGTCATAGGTTTAGTAGCTATAAAAATTTGAGGAAGATCGAACCGTTAGATCTCGAGATATAATTTTTCGAAGCTGCTACCGTTCAGGTTTAACATATTTTGTTTCGGATCTGTTAGAGGAGAAAAATTATTTCGGGTTCGTTAACTGTCAGATCGCGTTGAAATTTTACTGTAGATGTTAGACTCGTAGATCTAGTCGTGGTAAAAAATTGGCAATGATCGGACCGTTAGATCTTGAGTTATGTTTTTTCAAAGTTGCAGCGGGTTTGGAGCTGTTGTAATAGAAAATTCATAGAGGTTTCGTCTACTGTTGGATCGACATGAAACTTGGACTGAAGGTTCCAGAGTTACTGATCTAAGATTGTTAAAATTTTGGTGATGATCGGACCGTTGGATCTTGAGATACAATTTTTAAAGTTGCGGCAGTTTTATGGAAGAGTTTTCGGGTTTGATGTTGCGAGTGGCGAGACGATTTGTTTGGCGAATCTTCGGGCGATAAAGGCTCTCTTTTTCAGAGAAGTAGGTTTGTTACAGGAGCCAAAATATATTCCGAATGTGATGGATAGCGTCGTGGGCGCACCTCTCAACGCGCGTGCGCTTCCTTGGTAACGTTGAGTTGATCCTGAAGTCTTGTATCGAAATCTCACTGGTCCGTACACAGACTGTTTGAGAGTTCCGTTTGGAGGCAGTAAAGGTTGGGTCCGAACTATCGTTGGAAGGGAGACCCATATGGATTTGGGTTTTGAGGGGAGGTTTGTTTTGGGTACAAACTATAATCATACATCGGGATATGGGGAAGAAACAATTGTGTGCACAAGAGTCGGTTTCTCTCGGGTTTTTTTGGGCAGCCAAGTAATAAACAGGGGGACATTCGCTTGAAAATTGACAGTGAGAGTTATCGTGAATGTATGATACTCGCATGTTGTAGTCTGGTAGTGTGGATAGCGCACCGTGACATTTGCAGCATGTCGATGGTTGGCTTAACCCCTTGGTTGACACACGTGGTTGTGCACCCTCAGTGGATGAGTTGATCTTGGAGCCTTGTACCGTAAGTAGACTTGATGTGGTCCCATTCAAGTTGTGTTCCTAGGTTGCGGCAGGTACTAAAGAAGGTTGGATCTTGACTATCATTGGAGGGATGCCGAGTTGAACTTGGGTTTGAGGGGAGGTTTGTTATGGTGAAAACCAAAGTCCAACATCAGATTATTGAACGGGTCGACTAATGTATTTAGTCGAATATTGTGACGCCCCGTACAAAATTAACGTGTACGGATCATCAACAATAGGATCATTACAAGTTCAAACACTATATGCTGTTTTAAAATAAGTTTGCATTCATAAAAAGGAGTGACGTCTTTACCAACATCAAATGTTTTACATACGATAGTGTGCTTCTACGAATAGAAGGCAATAATAATAGTACGTGACTCAAAGGTCATTACAAATTCATTGTTCAAAAGTAACATAGGTTATGAACGCAGAGTAAATGTTTCATGCAGAGACATCTCTAACAAAGGCAGCGGGAGTCTACACAGCAAGATTACTACAGCGGAAGCATCAAACCTCTAAGCACCTGAGAAAGCATGCTTAAAAACGTCAACACGAATGTCGGTGAGCTATAGTTTAAATAGTGACAGTAACGTAATATAGGCTACTAGATTTCAGTGTTTCAAAACAGTATGAAAAGTGTATGTTTAACCGTGGGCACTTGGTAACTAACTTAACGTAATAACACCCCCTAAAAGTACACTTGGAGAGTGTGTAAGTTTACGAAGTATTAAACACCCGTTAAATATTAGCGCGACTAGCCCGAGTGGGGATGTCAAACCCTATGGATCCATATCTAAGATTCGCGTTCACCGGTTCAAAACCAATGACTAAACGTTACCGAGCTAAGGGGAAAGTTTATGCCGTTGTATAACCCATACATATAAAGATTTATGCATATAGTTATGCACCTGAAAATACTCGGAACCTGAGTAAACATTTAACACGTATCTGTGCTAGTTCCTTTGGCGTTGTTATTATCGAAAATAACTTTGAAATTCCTTTTCAAATTAGCCAATTTTGTCACAGCTCCAGCAAATCAACTTTGACTTTTCATTCGGGTTTGCCTTATTATGACCTTGATATATAAATTTGCCTTTTGTCATCGTTACCGGGAAACCGTTTATATCCCACCGCATTAGCAGTAAACTTACCAGCAACTTCATTACTTATTAGCTTAAGACTCTCCGAAGAACCATTATATTTGTTCATTAAAGCCTATTCATATACTCGTCCACATCTTATAACGAGAATTACCATATCAATTACCAGGAATTAGCAATCAGTATTTTGAAATCTCGCAGCATGTCTACGCCAACAGTTATATATGTATATATAACATCTATCTTTTAGACTTACGTACTTCAATTGTGAATTTCTGAAAAGCACCCAAACTACGAATTTGTTCTCCGAATTTTTGGAAAATGCTGATGAAGCAGCAAAAACTGTAAACGACCTTAACAGTCGGAAGTTTAATGATAAGGAATAGTATGTTGAAAAAGCTAAAAAAAAAAATATTTGGAAACTGGAAAACGGATCGAGCAAACCATGAAGGAGGTTGTGGGAAAATTACAAAGACTAAATCTGCCTTCAAAGAATCCAAATGATTCAGTATCTGCTGAAGTCATTAACGAATACCTTACTTCTGACTCTAAACCTTTACGGACAAATCTTCTTCATCATCCTCTGTTATTAGAAATTCTAAGATATCATCATATCTTTCATTATAAATATTCTCGATATTTATGAAGATATTTTCATAACTATTCTTATCTGAAATCATCTATCTCCTCGCGTTATCTGTATTACATCAGTTTAGAAACTGTTTTAGTTTCTAAATTCTGAAAAATTCGAATGTAAAATATGAATGTTATTGAAGTAGTGTTGGGAACTGAAGCATGAGTTAGTATAATATAATGACACTTGATCAACGTGATTATATTCTCTAATGGAACATGATGATTCACAGACCATAACGTCATCATGTGCCATGTTACACGACTCTTACATTCTACCTAATCTGCAAACATATCTAGAACATATCTTCCTGATAGTTCTATCTTTCTCTTGAATTCCAGTAACTTAACCAATCAATATCGTGCTATTACAATTTCCCTCTTAGACCGTTAGTCATGTTCATTCGAAACTTCATATCTACGAATTCTGGACCATTATTCGTTTAACTTAAAGTCGGGAAGAGAAAACAAAAGGATGAAACTCCAAAATATAAAGTAAACGAAAGGGGGTGAATTTATAGTGGAATATCCAATAGAGCAAACAAAACAGATTACCGCATTTAATCAAAAAAGATCCTAATTTCCTTAATTACCGAAGAATCAAATCTTATCACGAAGATTTTCTCCAAATCCCCTGAACTCCGAAAATCAACCATATTTACGTCAAAGGATATGACGAAACATTATTTTCTCATTTCACTCTTTTGTGATAGCTTCACTTATACTCTTCGCGTAATCGAATTGTTTTATCCATAATACTCAATGATGATAAAACTCTAATTTTTAGCTTGTGTGCGTCATGAAAACATACTTATTGTCAGCCATGACCATCCAAATCAAATTTCAGGACGAAATTTCTTTAACGGGTAGGAACTGTGACGACCCTGAAATTTTTGACCAAATTAAAACTTGATCTTTATATGTTTTCGACACGATAAGCAAAGTCTATAATGTTGAGTCTCGAAAATTTTGGAAGTATGATCATGTATTCAATTACCCTCGACCAGTTTTGACGATTCACGAACAACTATTTGCCAATAGATATATATATTTTTTTATTTGAAATATATTTTGAAATGAGATACGACTTAACTGCTAAAAATAAACAGGTGAAATAAAATAACTTACGAGGTAATGAGAAATATTATATATATATATATATATATATATATATATATATATATATATATATATATATATATATGTATATATATATGTATATATATATGTATATGTATATGTATATGTATATGTATATGTATATGTATATGTATATGTATATGTATATGTATATGTATATGAACATGAGTGATGTTAAAGCGAGGTGTATATGAAATAGCTTATATTTTACTAAGAAAAACTATTAAATATGACACAATTTTACACAAGATATTTATTTATTTATAGAATGGATATACTTAAACCTTGCTACAACACTTATAGGCAGTGTACCTAATCGTACAGTAGTGTAGTTTTTAGTAAGTCCGGTTCGTTCCACAGGGAATCTTTTAGACAAAGCTTAACGCTATATTAGTTTTATTTTATAAAAATACAAATATATATATAAGTAATTTTATTATTATAAAGGGGGGTTTTTACCGTTTAATGACCGGTTTGTCGATTTTTAAAACTTTAGTCGCAGTTAAAACCTAATGTAAAATATTAAAAATAAATACAAGACTTAATTTAAATCGTAAAGTAAATAACGATAATGAAATTGCGATAAATAAAAGTGCGATAAAATAAAAGTGCAACTAAATACAATAACAATAAATAAAAGTGCGATAATTAAAAGTGCAATTAAATATAAAATAAAGGAAATTAAATATGAAATAAAAGAATTATGCTTATTTAAACTTCCGTAATCATGATGTTTGACGTGTTGATTTTAGTTTTTTTCTCATGGGTTAATTGTTCTTTGTCCTGGATTATTTAATATGTCCATACGGATTTGTCCATAATAGTCCATCAGTCATAAATATAAAGAGCGAAAGCCTTCGTTAAATTATTCTTATTCCCGAAGTCAAATATTCCAACTAATTGGGGATTCGAATTGTAACAAGGTTTTAATACTTTGTTTAATGAATACACCAGGTTATCGACTGCGTATAAACCAAGGTTTTACTACTTTGTTAACAATTACACCAATTACCCTTGAATGTAATTCACCCCTGTTTCAACAAGTCTATTAACTATTAATCCAGTTCCGTGTCCGGTAAAATGAATAATTATTGGTATTTATAGATATCCCGCCCATCGTACCCAGTCAAGCGTATGTGGTTATATATAAATACGTCAAATTATAAGTTTGTATATTAAATTAACAAGGTATTGTTTAGTTAATATAAAACCCATTAATAGCCCATAGTCTAATTTCCACAAGTGTCATTCTTTTATCCAAACCCCAATTATGGTACAAAGCCCAATTACCCAATTTTAGTAATTAGCCCAACATCATGATTACTTCGGATTAAATAAGCATAATAATAACTTAGCTACGAGACATTAAATTAAAAAGGTTGAACATAACTTACAATGATTAAAAATAGCGTAGCGTTACACGGACAGAATTTCGACTTACACCCTTACAACATTCGCTAACACACCCTTATTATTAGAAATTAAAATTAAAATTAAAATATAAATATATATATATATATATATATATATATATATATATATATATATATATATATATATATATATACGTTTACATATATTGAGAGAGAGATAGATTATGGATATTTTTACAATCAAAATGCGTTGGCTTTAAAGGCAGTTTCAGTTTTTGGGGCTCCACGACTCGCGTAATTTTTTCACTACAAACTCCGCAACTCGCGGAGTTCGTATTTCCAGCTAATACAGCCTTGGCTCCTAGCTTGCCGACGGTTTATAATATATTATATAATATATAAATAATTATAAGAATTATTTAAATATTATATTATATTTATGTGCATAGTTGACTTGTAATTTTTAGTCCGTTGCTTCGAGCGTTGAGAGTTGACTCTGGTCCCGGTTCCGGATTTTCGAACGTCCTTGCGTACAATTTAATATCTTGTACTTTGCGTTTTGAATCTTGTACTCTTGTAATTTCGAGACGTTTCTTATCAATAATTGGAACCTCTTTGATTGTATTTTGTACTTTTGAGCTTTTTGGTCGTTTGCGTCTTCAATTCGTCGAATCTGTCTTTTGTCTTCACCTTTTATTATTTAAACGAATATCACTTGTAAATAGGACAATTGCAACTAAAAGCTTGTATTTCTTGAGGAGTAATGCTATGAAATATATGTTCATTTTTAGCATTATCAATGAGCATTAATTATAAATATATAAGATTAATTATTAAACTTATTTGATTTGTTTGAAAATATACATTTAGTTATATAATTAATCTTGACATTAAGATGTATTTAAATATACATATAGTATATTGAAAATAAACGAATTCAAGCTTTTATAGTGAACGATTGTAATACTCGATTGGCATTTCTTAGTGTTTATATAGATTTAATACATATTTATGAAGACTTTATATGTAAACTGTTTAGCATCGAGCACGAAATAATATCCGTATACATTGGATGTCGACTGAATCCTTCCAAATTTTAAGATGGTTTTCCTGTTTTCCTATTAATTCAACATGTGATTAGAATTATTATTATAACCTTTTTATATATATATTACTTATATAATCATCAACTTGTTGCCTTTGGTTTCTGTATGATTAGAATGACAACCAACAAACCACTACTCACCTATTATATATAATATAGATATGCATATTATTAATATTACCGTTTCCTTTTTAATATTATAAACTTAATATATATGTATCCTAGTGTGAATTTTGAAACACAAAAACCCTACTTGAATTTAATGGCCAACGAATCTGTCTAATTCAAGGATTCCCATCTACCCACTATCTCTTCACTTATTATATATATATACCTACGTACAACAAGACATCTTACCGCCTTTTTCTTTATTCTATTTCTATCTATCTTTATGTCTCTGTTTCTAAACGACCACTTGCAAATGTAAATAATTGATTACTATTTAACTTTTGAATTTATGATTTCTTTATATCTATCCTATCTAATACTTTATATGTACATGCTTATGAATATAGATATATAGATAAACATATACACTGCATATGAAACTATCTCTCACCATCACTCTTTTTCTTTCCTATGCATTATTTGTGACCACCGTCACTACAACCGATCACCATCAATTACGGCAACCAACCACCTCCACCGTCACACATCCATCTCTCTCTCTCTCTCCTCTTCTTGTTTGTAAACCACCACAAAGACACTGCCATCATCATTTTACTTTTCTGATGTTGGTAATGTTCTCCTTACCATTGCAACCATTACTACTTCTATTTCTGTTATAAGTATCAAACCACCACACTAACCATCACCAAGATAAACCAATCACTAACACAATCTCTCACCTTCGTTCATACAAACCCATCATCTATCACGATCACCGGTTAGTGATTCAAACCTGCTATTGTTTTTCTATTTTTGAGCACTCAATTGTAATATCATCATCTACATAATCAAGCTATAACTGCAACTATTATTTCTACTTTTATATTCGAACACCCAAATAAAACCAAACCAACCACTTTTATCATCGTGTATATTTTTTTTTCTGAATCACAAACTCAAACATATATACTTTTGCTACAGCTATCACGTGTTTAACCCTCTTCTTTTGGCCGACAAATTGTTAAACAAATAGCCCATTGTGTATTGTTATGATCACCACAGCCTACAATACCTTCGAATGACCTTTTTCTATATGTATGTTGTTGTTTCTATCGATCCTCGAAAGATATTACCTTCAACTGAAACCTGCTGCTATTATACTGCCATTTTCTTCTCTATACAACATTAACATCATCTATTGTGCAGATCTGTGTACTAGTTTCTTATTCGATCAGACCCAAAACTCATCAAACAAACACCACAACCACCACAAAACACCATCAAAATTTTCTTACACAAATCAAATTGGACCTGTTACAATTTTAACAAATATGAATCAAACAGATAGATTTCATTGTTGTAAATCTGAATGAACTGATTTATAAACTCTCGATGAACGCTGATGACAAATATATATATATATATATATATAAGTAAATAAATAATAAAGAATACCAAATTACTGTTTCGGTTCTTTGTTATTACTCAATAATGGTATCAATCAATGATGATTGATCGATGATGATGTTAAATGATGCAATACCTGTAATTATCCGCTATTGTGGTTAATGAATTCTTCTTAATTGAACAAACATCAGCTATTGCTTCGATTTTACTGTTGTTATTCAATAACGAAGAAAATTAAGATTTGATGAGGACAATTGATCGATGATAGTGATGAATCAGTGACCTATTATACCTCGATGATTGTGGTTTGATCGATGGAAGAACCGAAGCCCCATGAACCGTTCCTGTGTTCTTGAACCTGCTATCCCCGATTCACTTTTGAAGTCGACAACAGAAGCAATTACGGAGTACAATTTAACCTATTAACCAGTGTGATGGATTCCTGTTTAAATGATTGGTTGGGCCGATCGTGCTATTGGGCTGTTATGGTATTAATATGTTTCGGTTTCTAGTTGGACTGACTAAGATTTGGTTGTAATTGGACCGAAGCCCAAATCTAGTTAGGAAGGTATGATGATGATTCACGATTCACGGTTTAAAAGGAATTGAGAACTAAATGAAAACAGAAATGCAGGTCAGAGTAAATGGTTTAGGGGAGTGTTTGGGGAACAAATGGTCACGGGATCGAACCCCAGTTATGGAATTTTTTTTAAAGCTTCTTTTAAAGGTAGTGTCCTTTTATTATTCTTATTATTTCTATTATTACTTTTATTATTACTATTATTATTATTATTTTTTTAAAAAAGTTACATTATTATTATTATTAAAGTTATAATTATTATTAACATTATTATTATTATTATTTTTACTATCATTATTATTAAAAACAATATTGATATTAAAATTATCATTTTTGTTTATTATTAGAATTATTATTATTATTATCGTTTCTATTAAAAGTATCATTATAACTACAATTATCAAAGTTATCATTTTATTAAAACTATATTTTTATTAAAACTTAACATTTTTTCTTGAAAAGTGATGTTTTGCGAGGTGTATACGAAATAGTTTATATTTTACTAGGAAAAACTATTAAATACGATACAATTTTACACAAGATATTTATTTATTTATAGAATGGATATACTTAAACCTTGCTACAACACTTATAGGCAGTGTACCTAATCGTAAAGTAGTGTAGTTTTTAGTAAGTCCGGTTCGTTCCACAGGGAAATCTTTAAACAAAGCTCAACGCTATATTAGTTTACTTTTATAAAAATACAAATATATATATAAGTAATATTATTATTATAAAAGGGGGTTTTTACCGTTTAATGACCGGTTTGTCGATTTTAAAACTTTAGTCGCAGTTAAAACCTAATGTAAAATATTAAATAAATAAAAGACTTAAATTAAAGCGTAAAGTAAATAACAATAATGAAATTGCGAATAATAAAAGTGCGATAAAATAAACTTGCGATAATTAAAGAGTACGATAATTAAAAGTGCGATAAAATAAATTAACAATAAAAATGCGATAATTAGAAGTGCAATTAAATATAAAATAAAGGAAATTAAATATGAAATAAAAGAATTATGCTTATTTAAACTTCCGTAATCATGATGTTTGACGTGTTGATTTTAGTTTTATGCCCATGGGTTAATTGTCCTTTGTCCTGGATTATTTAATCTGTCCGTCTGGTTTTTGTCCATAACAGTCCATCAGTCATAAATATAAAGTGCGAGTGTCCTCGTCAAATTATTATTATACCCGAAGTTAAATATTCCAACTAATTGGGGATTCGAATTGTAACAAGGTTTTAATACTTTGTTTAATGAATACACCAGGTTATCGACTGCGTGTAAACCAAGGTTTTACTACTTTGTTATCAATTACACCAATTACCCTTGAATGTAATTTCACCCCTGTTTTAATTATTCTAGTGGCTATTAATCCATTCCCGTGTCCGGTTAAATGAACGATTATTCGTACATTTAAATACCTCGCCCATCGTGTCCGATCGAGTGTATATGGTAATTTATAGGGACGCCCAATTGTAAATCTTTATATTAACATTAACAAACTTTCATTTAGTTAAACAAATATAAAGCCCATTAATAGCCCATAGTCTAATTTCCACAAGTGTCGTTCTTTTGTCCAAACCCCAATTATAGTACAAAGCCCAATTACCCAATTTTAGTAATTAGCCCAACATCATGATTACTTTGTTTTAAATAAGCATAATAATAACTTAGCTACGAGACATTAATGTAAAAAGGTTGAACATAACTTACAATGATTAAAAATAGCGTAGCGTTACACGGACAGAATTTCGACTTACACCCTTACAACATTTGCTAACATACCCTTATTATTAGGATTAAAATTAAAATTAAAATTAAAATATAAATTATATATATATATTTTACGTATATAGATAGAGAGATGGATGGATATATTGTTAATTTTGCGATCAGAATTCGTTTGCTTTTATAGGGATTTTTGACTTTTGGGGCTTCGCGACTCGCGGCCATTTTGGCCTTCAAACTCCGCGAGTCGCGGAGGATGAATTTACAGCTCACACCCTTGGAGTCTTTCTCTGCCGACGGTTTTTAATATATATATATAATATATATATAATTAATATAATTAATTATATATTATATTATATTTATATACATAGTTAACTTGTAATTTTTAGTCCGTTGCGTCGAGCGTTAAGAGTTGACTCTGGTCCCGGTTCCGGATTTTCGAACGTCCTTGCGTACAATTTAATATCTTGTACTTTGCGTTTTGAATCTTGTACTCTTGTAATTTCGAGACGTTTCTTATCAATAATTGGAACCTCTTTGATTGTCTTTTGTTCTTTTGAGCTTTTTGGTCGTTTGCGTCTTCAATTCGTCGAATCTGTCTTTTGTCTTCACCTTTTATTATTTAAACGAATATCACTTGTAAATAGAACAATTGCAACTAAAAGCTTGTCTTTCTTGAGGAATAATGCTATGAAATATATGTTCGTTTTTAGCATTATCAAATATTCCCACACTTGAGCGTTGCTTGTCCTCAAGCAATATCGTCTTGAAATACAAGAATCAGTTCTTTATTCTTCACACTTTGTACATCAGTGATTTCTATACGGTGATATAAACAATGGTAGTAACGATATGGTTTACAGTTCCACATGACTATAAAAATTTAGATCCATTAAGGAAATTGGATCTTTATGAAAACATTTGATCTTTTGAAAATTAAATCTAGTTTTTACCCTAGATAAGTTTTCCGGAATAACCCTTTACCGGTGTTTGCAAAATATTTTTGTGGGTTTGGTGGGTTTCAGAATTGAAAATTTTAGCTCAAAACTTGCTGTTTTGTGTTACCCACTTGCTAACCTTGTATTTGGAAAGCAACACGTCCAGTTTACTTGTCCCGTATATTACCTTTCGATAAACTACCGTCCGGTTGTAAAGGAAAGCTTTGAACAAGCAACTGTTAAGGCAATGTCCCGTGACATGCTTTTGATTATGGTCTATAACGTGTCGGACGCAATTACTATCCTTGGTAGGAGCAATAGTAAAGCTCACCCTTATAATTTTTCGGTCTGGCACAAGGTCCTGTCTTCGACCATGCTATGCAACCACCGTTCTTACAGTTGACATCTGATTTAGTTCAGGTGACCTAATGAATTCCAGGTGAATTCCTAGGATTTTACATTCAATGGTAATGAACGCATTGAAAATAGGGTTTTCAGAAAACAAATTGGTTTGTAATTTTGATCAAAATATTTTCTCGTTCAAGCTCGAGTTTAGATATCATTGAATTCCATGAGTTTGTAATTCTCAATCTTTAAGGTCAATCTCTAGGATTGAGTAATATCAGTCTTAAAAGCTGATTTTTAATCTTTAAGGAGATTATCCTTTTCTGGGGATCTGATTCATTAGTCTTATCAAGCTAATTTGCACGGTGCCTCCCCATTGTACGAGATAAATCCTTCTCATGGTTAGGATAAATCTGACCACTTGGCGACCCTGTTTGATGCTGAGGTCCGTGGATTTCCTGCTGATTTTAGAGATGACTTTTCTAGATTTTTCGTCAACCTACAGCTGGTCTGGACGACAACTTCATGACCTAAATCAAGAAGCGCGTGTCTTTTTTGGAAGACTTTACTTCCTTTTAATGATGGAATTGATTCATCGTGTAGATCCATCTTTCTTTCAAATGTATTACAGTAAACCGGGTAAAACTGATTAGTATCGTCCAAAGCAAAAGTACCTGCAATAATCTTGTACAAAAATATGTGATATATGTTTTAAATTGAATAACTTGGTACATTCTTCCCACACTTAGTTTCTTTCTTTGCCTTTTTATTTTCTTCTATTTCATTTTAAATGAATTCAAGCGTTTTAGGGTGTTTCTCAATTTATGTCCTTTTCGAGGTAACGATAATTTCGGTATTATCACCTAGTTTTCATCGTTCATAAATATGTATAAACATGATTTTGAGTTCATTTAATTGAAAATTTTTCAAATTTTCACAAAATTTGGCAAATAAACCAAGTATAAACCTGAGAGAATTTATAACCCTTCCCCACACTTAAGATCATGCAATGCCCTCATTTGCATGAAATCAGACTATAATTTAAATTCATGAGGGTGATTAGCGTAGAAAAGTGATTAAAAATACCGAGTTTGTAATTACAAAGCTCGTCGAATGATAGATGGCGCCTCATCGTTCATTCCTTCATTTGTTATATCATATTTGTTGTTTTGCGTCTTGTCGTCAAAATTAGTACCTTTTGCTGAACTTTAATGACAGTCTTTGAAAGTGCGTTGTTTTACCCTGTTTTGTACATAAGATAAAATACAAACATATATATATATATATTTTTGAAGTTTGGTTTATAACCCCACTTTTCAAAAATTTATAAAGTATAATATTTTTGGCATACTTTAAATCAATAAAATTAAAAATAGTGATAACAAAATTTGTCGCCCCGCCCTCGGGTAAAGTAATTTCGGCTTAATGACCTAGTCTTCAACTCACGACGAATTTTAGAAATCATTTTTTTCAACTTAATGAATTAAAGTAAATTTTGTTTTTAAAATTCACACAAAACTTAAAAGCATATTAATTTCATATAAGACCTACAAAACAAAAATTCAGAATGGAGGGAGAAAACTAGTTCTTTAGTGTCTGCTAGCGGAAAAGACCAATCGGGTTCCATTCTCGGAACTACACGAGAACAGAACAACTAACTCTAGATAGCATTTTCTTTTTAGAACATTTGAATCTCCCCACACTTAGGTAGCCGTGGTGTCAAAATTGTGATTAACTTCATCGTTAATTTCTCTTGGTCCATAATCAACTTGCATATCCGTGACTTTTTCTTTAAGCCATTGGTCGGATTCCTGTGTAATATCCACAATTTCAACTAGTTTCTCCTTTTCTTTAGGTGATAGATTGGATACTAACCGGTTACATAACTTAAAGTTCCCCTTAGTTCTAGCATCGCGAATCCGTTTAATAAGTTTCTTCATTGAACTATTAATAACGGGATCATTTAATTTCGTATCAACAACGGGGTTCTTTGTTATCATGTCATCATTAGGTGTTACTTCATTTTCCCCACACTTAGGCGTTTCATTATTGCTAAGTATTACCGTTGGAGTTGGTAAAACCACATGGTTCTTACCAATTGTTTTTACTGGTTCAACGGTTTTGGCTGGTGGAGATTTAGACTTTCGAATCATAAAGGTGATCGATTTGTCACCACTTTTAAGTGTCATTCTTCCATTTCCTACATCAAATAACGCCTTGGTGGACGCTAAGAATGGCCGACCTAAAATTAGAGGAATGTTTGGGTCCTCTTCTATGTCAATGACAATAAATTCGACTAGAAAGGTTAAATTGCCTACTTGAACGGGTAGGTTGTCAGCAATTCCAACTGGGTGCTTAATGGTTTGATCAAAGAGTCGAACACTCATATCCGTTGGACTTAACTTACCTACACCTAATTTCTTATATAAGGAAAGAGGCATAACACTTACACTTGCACCTAAATCTGCTAGTGCATCATACATGACACAATCACTAAGTAGACAAGGAACAATAAATTCACCCGGATCACCTACCCTAGGTGGAGGTTTTGGTGGAACTGTCTTCACCGGGTTTATATTTACGGCTTTTGTTTCTTGCACTTTCTTATTCTTTTTCTTCTTCTTCTTTCCAGAGGTATCACAATCTTTATTACCTATCACTTGCTCATACTCAACTCCTTTTCTTGGAAACGGGATGGGTGGTTTGTATGGTGCCACCACTGGCTTTACATACTCGGGTGGTGGTGGTGTAACTTCTTCATTGTTACTCTCATCTAAAACCTTCCCATCTTCTGGTGCTGGTTTTTCAGAATTTGTTGACACCATGTTAACATTCTCATTCCGAGGATTTGCTTCAGTATTACTCGGTAGCTTTTCTTGTTTCCTTTCACTCATCAATCTAACAAGAGTACCTACTTGTTTTTCTAGATTCAAAATAGAAGCTTGTTGAGTTCTAAATGACTGATCAAACCTCTCATTCATTTGAGTTTGAGTTTCAATAAATTGTGTTTGAGATTCAACTAGCTTAAATACCACTTCTTCCAGATTTGACTTTTTCTCTTCGGTTTGTTGTGATGGTTTATACAAGCCAGGTCTTTATTGATTGACAGTGTTGTTTTGAGTTGGTTGGTTATTCGGATCTTGTTGGTTATACGAGTTATTGTCGGGTCCTTTTGGATTGTAAAGAATGTTTTGATTTCGATTGAAGTTTAGCTTTGGCGGTTGATAATTATTTTGATAATTATTTTCCGGCCTTTGGTTCATATAGGAAACATTCTCTCGTTGTTCCATCGTTGGTTCAATGTGACAATCTTTCAATAAGTGTGGTCCACCGCATTGCTCACAACTGATTCGTATTGCGTGAATATCTTTATTCATCTTTTCCATTCGTCTTTCGAAAGCATCTATTTTTGCGAAAACGGAATCAAAGTCATGGCTAGAATCGGCTCTAGCCACTTTAGATGATCTAACGATATCTTTTTCTTGGTGCCACTCATGTGAGTGGGATGCTGTGTTATCAATAATTTTGTAAGCTTCAGTTGCGGTTTTCTTCATAATGGAACCACCGGCTGTTATGTCGATGTCTTTTCGTGTAGCAACGTTGACACCTTGGTAGAATATTTGTACTATTTGGTAAGTGTCTAAACCGTGTTGAGGACATCCTCTCAACATCCTTCCGAATCTTGTCCACGCCTCATATAATGTTTCATTTGGCTTTTGCGTGAACGTAACAATTTCTCCTTGAAGTCTCACGGCTTTGGATGCCGGAAAGAATCGTTTAAGAAATTTTTCAACTAAAACATCCCATGTGTCAATCGCCCCTTCAGGTAACGATTCTAACCAATCTTTGGCTTCTCCCTTTAAAGTCCAGGGAAACAACATGAGATAGATCTGCTCATCTTCCACTTCTCGGATTTTGAATAGTGTACAAATTCTTTTAAACGTACGAAGGTGTTCATTTGGATCTTCCTTCGGCGCACCACTAAATTGGCATTGATTAGTCACCATATGTAGAATTTGTCCTTTGATTTCATAATCTGGCGCATTAATGTCAGGATGAGTAATTGCGTGACCTTGGCCAGTGCGTTTAGCTCTCATTCGGTCTTCCATACTTAGAGGTTCCAGATTCTCCATAATTGAATTTGTTGAATCGGTATCACTAGATGATTCTGATTTAATGGTTCGTTCCTCAACAATCTCTGTTTGAATGATTGGTGGCTCCGGAGGAAAGTTTAATGGTTCAGGATCTACGAACCGTTCCTGAATATTCTCCGGATTCTCAATTGTGAGGTCGGGTTCAAAAAATGGATTATCGGAAATTTGAACTGAAGTACTTGGTCTACTGGATGACGATTCTAAAGAAAAATTAACGGCGGTTATATTTGCTAAATGTCTTGATCTAGTTACAGGTGGTGAACGTACAAAAGGTGGTGAACGTCTTGCTCGGTGCATTCACTGAATATCCTATTAGTTTTTAAAAGGAAGAAAAATTATAATAAGTTATCCAATTAATAGACTTTTCTGATTTTGCCCACGTTTCGAATAGCCAAAAGATGCAGCAGAGGGGCAGGATTCGTTTGGTCTCAATATAATTGAGGACTGTTTGGCTCCAATAACCCGGTCCACGTACAAATCCAACTATTACTACGAATCAGAAAATTTTGATGTCTATTAATTTAACCACTTAAAATAAATTTTCGTAATTTTAAGAAATTTAGATAAGAAGTAGAAAAAAATATCTATGTCCTAAAACTAGAATAGCGAGAAATAAGAAAGAAAAAGAGTTCGTCGAAAAAGGTCGAAAAAGAAAAATGGTTGAAAAATAAAAGGTGACGAAAAAAAAATAAAAGAAACTTATAAAACTTAAAAATACTTTACTAACCTAACCTTATTACTACAACTAACTTAAAATTATAATCGCAAATTGATATTACTAATTGGAATGATAATTGGTACATAGTAAAAGGTGTCTAAAAATATTAAAGCTTACAGGAAAAACTAAATCCCAAATGGAAATAACTTAAAAAGAAACTAAAACTTAAAAAGGCGTCGCAAAATTCTAAAGCACCTAAATCTTAGTCTAAAGAAAAAGCACTTAAGGAATTCTACGGCAAAGCCTAAAAATCTAGGAGTAAAAATAACTATAGCAAAAACTAAGTTTAAAATTAAATATGAGCTAAAAATACAAAAGTTATGCTACAACGATTAAAAAGGGACAAAATATACAAAAAGTTGTAAAAAGTACAATTTTTATAAAAATATTATTTTTATATTATTTATTTTATTAAACTATTAATTTTATAATTTAATAAAACTAATTAAACTAAAATATAAATTAAATAAAACTTAAATTAAAATAAAACTTAATTATAATATTAATAATAATTAGGGTTATAATAATAATAATTAATAATTAACCGTAATTAATGCTGAATTAGGGTTTTTGTCGGCGTGTCAGAAAGTCTCCGCGACTTGCGGTATTTAATGCTTCAAACCCCGCGACTCGCGGGGTTCAGAAATTCAGTTGACAGATTTAATCTTCGACGCGTTTTTTCTTTATTTATTTATTTTTATTTTCTGTTTTCTGTTTTTTCTATAAATAAAAGATATTTAATAAAACTTATATTTTTATAAATTAAAATAAAAATAAAGAAACTTATAAAACTTAAATATTTAACAAAATCTTAAAAAATACTTATATTTTTGTTTTTCTTTTTATATTTTTGAATAATTAAAACGTATTTTTACAAAAACGAATTTTAATAAAAGTAAGCTAAATTTTTTTTTTTTTTTTTAATATTATTAGCGTTGCGCTTCCGGCGTTTAAGAGTGTTCCCCGGCAGCGGCGCCAAAAATACTTGATGTTTTGCGAGGTGTATACGAAATAGTTTATATTTTACTAGGAAAAACTATTAAATACGATACAATTTTACACAAGATATTTATTTATTTATAGAATGGATATACTTAAACCTTGCTACAACACTTATAGGCAGTGTACCTAATCGTAAAGTAGTGTAGTTTTTAGTAAGTCCGGTTCGTTCCACAGGGAAATCTTTAAACAAAGCTCAACGCTATATTAGTTTACTTTTATAAAAATACAAATATATATATAAGTAATATTATTATTATAAAAGGGGGTTTTTACCGTTTAATAACCGGTTTGTCGATTTTAAAACTTTAGTCGCAGTTAAAACCTAATGTAAAATATTAAATAAATAAAAGACTTAAATTAAAGCGTAAAGTAAATAACAATAATGAAATTGCGAATAATAAAAGTGCGATAAAATAAACTTGCGATAATTAAAGAGTACGATAATTAAAAGTGCGATAAAATAAATTAACAATAAAAATGCGATAATTAGAAGTGCAATTAAATATAAAATAAAGGAAATTAAATATGAAATAAAAGAATTATGCTTATTTAAACTTCCGTAATCATGATGTTTGACGTGTTGATTTTAGTTTTATGCCCATGGGTTAATTGTCCTTTGTCCTGGATTATTTAATCTGTCCGTCTGGTTTTTGTCCATAACAGTCCATCAGTCATAAATATAAAGTGCGAGTGTCCTCGTCAAATTATTATTATACCCGAAGTTAAATATTCCAACTAATTGGGGATTCGAATTGTAACAAGGTTTTAATACTTTGTTTAATGAATACACCAGGTTATCGACTGCGTGTAAACCAAGGTTTTACTACTTTGTTATCAATTACACCAATTACCCTTGAATGTAATTTCACCCCTGTTTTAATTATTCTAGTGGCTATTAATCCATTCCCGTGTCCGGTTAAATGAACGATTATTCGTACATATAAATACCTCGCCCATCGTGTCCGATCGAGTGTATATGGTAATTTATAGGGACGCCCAATTGTAAATCTTTATATTAACATTAACAAACTTTCATTTAGTTAAACAAATATAAAGCCCATTAATAGCCCATAGTCTAATTTCCACAAGTGTCGTTCTTTTGTCCAAACCCCAATTATAGTACAAAGCCCAATTACCCAATTTTAGTAATTAGCCCAACATCATGATTACTTTGTTTTAAATAAGCATAATAATAACTTAGCTACGAGACATTAATGTAAAAAGGTTGAACATAACTTACAATGATTAAAAATAGCGTAGCGTTACACGGACAGAATTTCGACTTACACCCTTACAACATTTGCTAACATACCCTTATTATTAGGATTAAAATTAAAATTAAAATTAAAATATAAATTATATATATATATATATTTTACGTATATAGATAGAGAGATGGATGGATATATTGTAAATTTTGCGATCAGAATTCGTTTGCTTTTATAGGGATTTTTGACTTTTGGGGCTCCGCGACTCGCGGCCATTTTGGCCTTCAAACTCCGCGAGTCGCGGAGGATGAATTTACAGCTCACACCCTTGGAGTCTTTCTCTGCCGACGGTTTTTAATATATATATAATATATATATAATTAATATAATTAATTATATATTATATTATATTTATATACATAGTTAACTTGTAATTTTTAGTCCGTTGAGTCGAGCGTTAAGAGTTGACTCTGGTCCCGGTTCCAGATTTTCGAACGTCCTTGCGTACAATTTAATATCTTGTACTTTGCGTTTTGAATCTTGTACTCTTGTAATTTCGAGACGTTTCTTATCAATAATTGGAACCTCTTTGATTGTCTTTTGTTCTTTTGAGCTTTTTGGTCGTTTGCGTCTTCAATTCGTCGAATCTGTCTTTTGTCTTCACCTTTTATTATTTAAACGAATATCACTTGTAAATAGAACAATTGCAACTAAAAGCTTGTCTTTCTTGAGGAATAATGCTATGAAATATATGTTCGTTTTTAGCATTATCAAAAAGTTATTATCTTTATTAGAATTATTTTTTTTTTTAAATTGACATTTACATTATTATTATTACTATTACTATTATTACTATCATTATTAAAATTTTTATATATTTTATTATTAATACTATTTTTTATCAATAATAACATTATTATTAGTATTATCATTATTATTATTATTATAAGTATCGTTATTATTAATATTAATATTATTCCTATTATTAATATTATAACAAATAAATATTAATTATATCAAAATAGATTTAATATATATAACATAACTATATTAGTATTTTAATAATATATAATAATTATCTATCTAAAGTAAATAAAGTAAATATATCTAACCAAATTATTAAGGAAACCTATAAATTATTAGATATAATAATTACATCACTAAAAATAATACATAAATTTGTTCGATTTCGATTATGTGTGTTAATTTATATATAACTGATATAGGTTCGTGAATCAGAGTCCAACCCTGCATTGTTCAGTATCGTCATATGTATTTTTACTACAAAATACAGTACTGTGAGTTTCATTTGCCTTTTTACCCTTTATATTTTTGGGCTGAGAATACATGCGCAACTTTTATAACTGTTTTATGAAATAGACACAAGTATTCGAAACTATATTTTATGGTTGAATGATCGAAATCGAATATGCCCCTTTTAGCTTGGTAGCCTAAGAATTAGGGAACTGGCCCCTAATTGACGCGAATCCTAAAGGTAGATCTACGGGAACTAACAACCTCCATTCTGGAATTTAGAATGCTTTAGTACTTCGATTTTATCATGTCCGATGGGTGTCCCGAAATGATGGGAATATTCTATATGCATCTTGTTAATGTCGGTTACCAGGTGTTCAATCCATATGAATGATTTTTGTCTCTATGCATGGGACGTATATTTATGAGAAATGAAAATGAAAATCTTGTGGTCTATTAAAATGATGAAAATGATTATTTATGTTAAACTAATGAACTCACCAACCTTTTGGTTGACACTTTAAAGCATGTTTATTCTCAGGTATGAAAGAAATCTTCCGCTGTGCATTTGCTCATTTTAGAGATATTACTTGGAGTCATTCATGACATATTTCAAAAGACGTTGTATTCGAGTCGTTGAGTTCATCAAGATTATTATTAAGTCAATTATAGTTGGATTTATTATGAAATGGTATGCATGCAGTCAACTTTCGATGAAATGAAAGTTTGTCTTTTAAAAACGAATGCAATGTTTGTAAAATGTATCATATAGAGGTCAAGTACCTCGCGATGTAACCAAATGTAATGTATTCGTCCAGATGGATTAGGACGGGTCTCTACAGGTGGTATCAGAGCGGTGGTCTTAGCGAACCAGGTCTGCATTAGTGTTCTAACTGATAAGTCGTAAGGATGCATTAGTGAGTCTGGACTTCGACCGTGTCTGCATGTCAAAAGTTTTGCTTATCATTTTCGTCGGAAAAATTTCCTGCTTATCATTCTTAGCCTAGACACATCTAATCGCATTGATTACATGAATAGTGTATAGACAAAATTCATATCTTAGCATATCTGCTAATTTATATCTTAGCATATCTGTTACTGTAAACTTTGTCTAACATATTCCATAAATTCCTCCGTAATCCACGGGATTTTCTGTACTATATTTAGGTATTCTATGTAATTAGAATATCATCTGATATACAAAAATCATTTCATATCGAAAATTCTTCATCTAACCGTACAAGATGAAACTCGTCACTAGTTCAAGTTCTTCGGAACCCGACAGCTATTCCGACATGGATGTTCACCTAAGCTCCGAAAGCAGCGTCACCAGAATAAATCAAACAATCAGCCATCCCCAATTCATATGATGGGTTCGTAGTCGACTGAATCAATGGAGACGCGAAGAAGGCGATCCTTTCCACCAACCAAATTTACCTCTTGGCGAAGAACCTGAAGCACTTACCGGTGAACCAGCCCGAAATACCATTTTCACCCTCATTTCCTGAATATCTCGTCATGATTACATAATATCTCAGATTCTAAACCTTATTCATTCGCTCGTTCTTACCGACAATCATCCCGGAGTAATCGAAGAATTCAACGAGCTTCGCGCCCGAGTTGTAGCCTTAGAAAATATGGTGCAAAATGTACCAGCTTTAGCAACATCACCGGCGCCAACAGTACTGAAATGTCCCGTTCATATTGATTATAAACGTTCCATATTAATTGATTTTGTTGGGAGGTTTTGACCTCTATATGAGACATTTTTCAAAGACTGCATTCATTTTTAAAACAACCATAACCTTTATTTTATCAATAAAGGTTTTAAAAATATTACGTAGATTATCAAATAATGATAATCTAAAATATACTGTTTACACACGACCATTACATAATGGTTTACAATAGAAATATATTACATCGACATATGTTTCTTGAATGCAGTTTTTACACAATATCATACAAACATGGACTCCAAATCTTGTCCTTATTTTAGTATGCAACAGCGGAAGCTCTTAGTATTCACCTGAGAATAAACATGCTTTAAACGTCAACAAAAATGTTGGTGAGTTATAGGTTTAACCTATATATATCAAATCGTAACAATAGACCACAAGATTTCATATTTCAATACACATCCCATACATAGAGATAAAAATCATTCATATGGTGAACACCTGGTAACCGACATTAACAAGATGCATATATAAGAATATCCCCATCATTCCGGGACACCCTTCGGATATGATATAAATTTCGAAGTACTAAAGCATCCGGTACTTTGGATGGGGTTTGTTAGGCCCAATAGATCTATCTTTAGGATTCGTGTTAATTAGGGTGTCTGTTCCCTAATTCTTAGATTACCAGACTTAATAAAAAGGGGCATATTCGATTTCGATAATTCAACCTGCATGTATTCTCATCCCAAAAATATTAGATTTTAAAAGTGGGACTATAACTCATTTTCACAGATATTTCCTTCCTCGGAAATAAGACTTGGCCATGGATCGATTCACGAACCTATACAAATATGTACATATATATCAAAATATGATCAAAATATAATTACAACCATTTTTATTATGTTTTAAAGATTTGAGTGTATTAAGTCAGCTGTCTTCGTTAGTAACCTACAACTAGTTGTCCACAGTTAGATGTACAGAAATAAATCGATATATATTATCTTGAATCAATCCATGACCCAGTGTATACACGTCTCGGGCTAGATCACAACTCAAAGTATATATATTTTTGGAATCAACCTCAACCCTGTATAGCTAACTCCAACATTACTGCATATAGAGTGTCTATGGTTGTTCCAAATAATATATATACATGGGTCGATATGATATGTCAAAACATTTGCATACGTGTCTATGGTATCCCAAGATTACATAATATATTAGAATACATGTATAATACAATATAAGTTAGCTAGGATATGATTTGTATAGATTTGTTAAACATTTCCCGTAGCTACAAAGATAAAAAATATCCAATATTGTTTTACCCATAACTTCTTCATTTTAAATCCGTTTTGAGTGAATCAAATTGCTATGGTTTTATATTGAACTCTAATTTAAGAATCCAAATAGAAAAAGTATAGGTTTATAGTCAGAAATTTAAGTTACATGTCAATTACTAAAGAGGTAGTCATTTCCGTCGAAAGAACGACATCTTGATGACCATTTTGAAAAACATACTTTCACTTTGAGTTTAACCTAGATTTTTGGATATAGTTTTATGTTCATTTGAAAAATCATTTTCCCAGAAGAACAACTTTTAAATCAAAGTTTATCATAGTTTTTAATTATCCAAACCAAAACAGCCCCCGGTTTCACTACGACGGCGTATATCCGATTTTATGGTGTTCATCGTGTTTTCAGGTTTTAAATCATTAAGTTAGCATATCATATAGATATAGAATATGTGTTTAGTTGATTTTAGAAGTCAAGTTAGAAGGATTAACTTTTGTTTGCGAACAAGTTTAGAATTAACTAAACTATGTTCTAGTGATTACAAGTTTAAACCTTCGAATAAGATAGCTTTATATGTATGAATTGAATGATGTTATGAACATCATTACTACCTCAAGTTTTCTGGATAAAACTACTGGAAATGAGAAAAATGGATCTAGCTTCAAAGGATCCTTGGATGGCTTGAAAGTTCTTGAAGCAGAATCATGACACGAAAACAGTTCAAGTAAGATTTTCACTCGAAATAAGATTGTTATAGTTGTAGATATTGAATCAAAGTTTGAATATGAATATTACCTTGAATTAGAAAGATAACCTACTGTAAATAACAAAGGTTCCTTGATCTTAGATGATTACTTGGAATGGATTAGAAAGCTTGGAAGTAAACTTGCAAACTTGGTAGTATTCTTGATTTTTATGAAACTATACTTATGGAATTTATGAAGAACACTTAGAACTTGAAGATGGAAATTGAAGAATGAAAGTTTTTGTAGGTGTTTTTGGTCGTTGGTATATGGATTAGATATAAAGGATATGTAATTTTGTTTTCATGTAAATAAGTCATGAATGATTACTAATATTTTTGTAATTTTATGAGATATTTCATGCTAGTTGCCAAATGATGGTTCCCACATGTGTTAGGTGACTCACATGGGCTACTAAGAGCTGATCATTGGAGTGTATATACCAATAGTACATACATCTAAAAGTTGTGTATTGTACGAGTACAAATACGGGTGCATACGAGTAGAATTGTTGATGAAACTGAACGAGGATATAATTGTAAGCATTTTTGTTAAGTAGAAGTATTTTGATATGTGTCTTGAAGTCTTTCAAAAGTGTAAGAATACATATCAAAACACAACATGTATATACATTCTAATGGATTCGTTAAGTCTTCGTTAGTCGTTACATGTAAGTGTTGTTTTGAAACCTTTAAGTTAACGATCTCAATTAATGTTGTTAACCCAATGTTTATTATATCAAATGAGATGTTAAATTATTATATTATCATGATATTATGATGTATGAATATCTCTTAATATGATACATACATTAAAATATCATTACAACGATAATCGTTACATATAAGTCTCGTTTCGTAATTCTTGAGTTAGTAGTCTTGTTTTTACATATGTAGTTCATTGTTAACACACTTAATGATATATTTAAATATCATTTTATCATGTTAAATATAGTGTATCAATATCTTAATATGATACATATGTATTTAGTAGACGTTATCATAACGATAATCGTTATATATATCAGTTCGAGTTTCTTAACTTAGTAATCTCATTTCTTATGTATATCACACATTGTTAATATACTTAGTGAGATACTTACTTATCATAATCTCATGTCAACCATATATATATATATGTCTATATATACCACAACATGTAGTTTTCAAAATTTTGTAACGTTCGTGAATCGCCGGTCAACTTGGGTGATCAATTGTCTATATGAAACTTATTTCATTTAATCAAGTCTTAACAAGTTTGATTGCTTAACACGTTGGAAACATTTAGTCATGTAAATATCAATCTCAATTAATATATATAAACATGGAAAAGTTCGGGTCACTACAAGAACCACCAACATCAGTACCAGCAGCACCAGTACCACTAACAACAACATCCGCATCCCAAGCCTCAATTTCAAAACCTGTCCCTCGAACATCAACATCATACGAACCATAGATACCAAGGAGTACCAACAACGATGAACGATGAAGTATTGATCCATAACTTCATTGAAGAAATATTCTGCAAAGAATATGTGATTCCTAATAGTTAACGATGAAGTATTGATCCATAACTTCATTGAAGAAATATTCTGCGAAGAATATGTGGTTCCTAATAGTTTTAGAGATTACTTATTCTAGTTCAAACCAAAAATCATATGAGTTTAATATCATATTATCTCATCAAATCCATGGTTACATCTGAAGAAAATATATATGTATATATATTTTCATAAAGATTGTAATTAAAAATTCTTTCGTACAAACTGTTAATGGTGAAAAAATTTTAACGGGTAGGTAATACCCAAGGAATATTTAGTTTTCACAGTAGTAAGTTACACTGTACATTTTTCGAATCTGATCCAACAGTCATTTACTATCCTACTTACACCCACAGCTATACGAATCCGTTCAACACAGAGTAACCATTTTCATTCAATTTCATAATTGGATTTTGACTTATCAGAATTCAACAAGTGGCATAATGAAGAAAATATTGGACAATTAAAATGAATTAAAATATTGATGATAACATATGAAACTAAACATTTCTTCAAGTTTGCCACTTGATTTCATCTTAAACCTCATTTGTATCTTGACGATTACAATCTGCGTTCAAACTTTTCACGATTCTTGAAAATACCTCAATCGAGAGAATGAATCAACCGCACTTCATCTACGGAATAAAAGATTTATGCATATAGTTATGCACCTGAAAATACTCGGAACCTGAGTAAACGTTTAACATGTATCTGTGCTAGTTCCTTTGGCGTTGTTATTACCGAAAATAACTTTACAATTCCTTTTCAAATTAGCCAATTTTGTCACAGCTCCAGCAAATCAACTTCGACTTTTCATTCGGGTTTGCCTTATTATGACCTTGATATATAAATTTGCCTTTCGTCATCGTTACCGGGAAGCCGTTTATATCCCACCGCATTAGCAGTAAACTTACCAGCAACTTCATTACTCATTAGCTTAAGTCTCTCCGAAGAACCATTATATTTGTTCGTTAAAGCCTATTCATATAGTCGTTCACATCTTATAACGAGAATTACCACATCAATTACCGGGAAATAGTAATCAGTATTTTGAAATCTCGCAGCATGTCTATGCCAACAGTTATATATGTACATATAACATCTATCTCTTAGACTTACGTACTTCAATTGTGAATTTCTGAAAAGCACCCAAACTACGAATTTGTTCTCCGAATTTTTGGAAAATGCTGATGAAGCAGCAAAAACTGTAAACGACCTTAACAGTCGAAAGTTTAATGATAAGGAATAGCATGTTGAAAAAGCTCAAAAAAAAAAAATATTTGGAAACTGGAAAACGGATCGAGCAAACCATGAAGGAGGCTGTGGGAAAATTACAAACACTAAATCTGCCTTCAAAGAATCCAAATGATTCAGTATCTGCTGAAGTCATTAACGAATACCTTACTTCTGACTCTAAACCTTTACGGACAAATTTTCTTCATCATCCTCTGTTATTAGAAATTCTAAGATATCATCATATCTTTCATTATAAATATTCTCGATATTTCCGAAGATATTTTCATAACTATTCTTATCTAAAATCATCTATCTCCTCGCGTTATCTGTATTACATCAGAAAGGAAACTGTTTTAGTTTCTAAATTCTGAAAAATTCGAATGTAAAATATGAATGTTATTGAAGTAGTGTTGGGAACTGAAGCATGAGTTAGTATAATATAATGACACTTGATCAACGTAATTATATTACAGTAAGTCATGCTGAGTCTCTAATGGAACATGATGATTCACAGACCATAACGTCATCATGTGCCATGTTACACGACTCTTACATTCTACCTAATCTCCAAACATATCTAGAACATATCTTCCTGATAGTTCTATCTTTCTCTTGAATTCCAGTAACTTAACCAATCAATATCGTGCTATTACAATTTTCCTCTTAGAACGTTAGTCATGTTCATTCGAAACTTCATATCTACGAATTCTAGACCATTATTCGTTTAACTTAAAGTCGGGAAGAGAAAACAAAAGGATGGAAATCCAAAATATAAAGTAAACGAAAGGGGGTGAATTTATAGTGGAATATCCGATAGAGCAAACAAAACAGATTACCACATTTAATCAAAGAAGATCCTAATTTACTTAATTATCGAAGAATCAAATCTTATCACGAAGATTTTCTCCAAATCCCTTGAACTCCGGAAATCAACCATATCTACGTCAAAGGATATGACGAAACATTATTTTCTCATTTCACTCTTTTGTGATAGCTTCACTTATACTTTTTGCGTAATCGAATTGTTTTATCCATATTATTCAATGATGATAAAACTCTAATTTTTAGCTTGTATGCGTCATGAAAACATACTTATTGTCAGCCATGACCATCCAAATCAAATTTTGGGACGAAATTTCTTTAACGAGTAGGTACTGTGATGACCCGGAAATTTTCGACCAAATTTAAACTTGATCTTTATATGTTTTAGACATGATAAGCAAAGTCTATAATGTTGAGTCTCGAAAATTTTGGAACTATGATCATGTATTCAATTACCCTCGACCAGTTTTGACGATTCACGAACAACTATTTGTAAATAGATATATATATTTTTTATTTGAAATATAATTTGAAATGAGATACGACTTAACTACTAAAAATAAACAGGTGAAATAAAATAACTTACGAGGTAATATATATATATATATATATATATATATATATATATATATATATATGAACAAGAGCATTAATTATAAATATATAAGATTAATTACTAAACTTATTTTATTTGTTTGAAAATATATATTTAGTTATATAATAAAACTTGACATTAAGATGTATTTAAATATACATATAGTATATTGAAAATAAAGGAATTCAAGCTTTTATAGTGAACGATTGTAATACTCGATTGGCATTTCTTAGTGTTCATATAGATTTAATACATATTTATGAAGACTTTATATGTAAATTGTTTAGCATCGAGCACGAAATAATATCCGTATACATTGGATGTCGACTGAATCCTTCCAAATTTTAAGATGGTTTTCCTGTTTTCCTTTTAATTCAACATGTGTTTAGAATTATTATTATAACCTTTATATATATATATATATATATATATATATATATATATATATATATATATATATATATATATTACTTATATAATCATCAACTTGTTGCCTTTGGTTTCTATATGATTAGAATGACAACCAACAAACCACTACTCACCTATTATATATAATATGGATATGCATATTATGAATATTACCATTTCCTTTTTAATATTATAAACCTAATATATCTGTATCCTAGTGTGAATTTTGAAACACAAAAACCCTACTTGAATTTAATGGCCAACGAATCTGTCTAATTCAAGGATTCCCACCAACCCACTATCTCTTCACTTATTATATATATATACCTACGTACAACAAGACATCTTACCGCCTTTTTCTTTATTCTATTTCTATCTATCTTTATGTCTCTGTTTCTAAACGACCACTTGCAAATGTAAATAATCGATTACTATTTAACTTTTGAATTTATGATTTCTTTATATCTATCCTATCTAATACTTTATATGTACATGCTTATGAATATAGATATATAGATATATAGATAAACATATACACTGCATATGAAACTATCTCCCACTATCACTCTTTTTCTTTCATATGTATTCTTTGTGACCGCCGTCACTACAACTGATCACCATCAATTACGGCAACCAACCACCTCCACCATCGCACCTTCATCTCTCTCTCTCTCTCTCTCTCCTCTTCTTGTTTGTAAACTACCATAAAGACACCGCCATCATCATTTTACTTTTCTGCTGTTGGTAATGTTCTCCTTACCATTGCAACCATTACTACTTCTATTTCTGTTATAAGCATCAAACCACCACACTAACCATCACCAAGATAAACCAATCACTAACACAATCTCTCACCTTCGTTCATAAAAACACATCATTTATCACGATCACTGGTTAGTTATTCAAACCTGCTATTGTTTTTCTATTTCTGATCACGCAATTGTAATATCATCATTTACATAATCAAGCTGTAACTGCAACTATTGTTTCTACTTTTATATTCGAACACCCAAATAAAACCAAACCAACCACTTTTATCATCGTGTATATTTTTTTCTGAATCACAAACTCAAACATATATACTTTTGCTACAGCTATCACGTGTTTAACCCTCTTCTTGTGGCCTACAAATTGTTAAACAAATAACCCATTGTGTATTGTTACGATCACCACAACCTACAATACCTTCGAATGACCTTTTGCTATATGTATGTTGTTGTTTCTTTCAATCCTCGAAAGAGATTACCTTCAAACAAACACCACAACCACCACAAAACACCATCGAAATTTTCTTACACAAATCAAATTGGACCTGTTACAATTTTAACAAATACGAATCAAACAGATAGATTTCATTGTTGTAAATCTAAATGAACTAATTTATAAATTCTCGATGAACGCTGATGACAAATATATATATAAATATATATATATATATATATATATATATATATATATATATATATACATAAGTAAATAAATAATAAAGAATACCAAATTACTATTTCGGTTCTCTGTTATTACTCAATAATTGTATCAATCGATGATGATTGATCGATGATGATGTTAAATGATGCAATACCTGTAATTATCCGCTACTGTGGTTAATGAATTCTTCTTAATTTAACAAACATCAACTATTGCTTTGATTTTACTGTTGTTATTCAATAACGAAGAAAATTAAGATTTGATGAGGACAATTGATCGATGATGGTGATGAATCGGTGACCTGTTATACCTCGATGATTGTGGTTTGATCGATGGAAGAACCGAAGACGCATGAACCGTTCCTGTGTTCTTAAACCTGCTATCCCCGATTCACTTTTGAAGTCGACAACAGAAGTAATTACGGAGTATAATTTAACCTATTAACCAGTGTGATGGATTCCTGTTTAAATGATTGGTTGGGCCGATCGTGCTATTGGGCTGTTATGGTATTAATATGTTTCGGTTTCTAGTTGGACTGACTAAGATTTGGTTGTAATTGGACCGAAGCCCAAATCTAGTTAGGAAGGTATGATGATGATTCACGATTCACGGTTTAAAAGGAATTGAGAACTAAATGAAAACAGAAAGGCAGGTCAGAGTAAATGGTTTATCTGACCAAATTTAAACTTTATCTTTAAATGATTTAATGTTTCCGACATGATAAGCAAAGTCTATGAAGTTGAATTTCAAAATTTTAGAACTGTTTCATGTATTAAATTACATTTGACTGCTCTCGACGATTCATGAACAATTATATGTATGTATATATATATATATATATATATATATATATATATATATATATATATATATATATATATATATATATATATATATATATATATATACAAGTAAAAACGACTTTCCTACCGTAAAACACTATTTGCTACAGTAAAACACTATTTGCTACAGTGAAACCGTATTTTGCTACAGTGCTACAGTGAAAACGCTAAAGTAAATACTATTTGCTACATTAAAACACTATTTGCTACATTAAATACTATTTGATGTCGACGAACTAGCAAACAAAAACAGGATAAGGCGGCCATGCGATCGCATGGCAAAAACACTGAAAACTCATGCGATCGCATGGGGTACTGTAGCAGGCCAGAATCCTATAAAAGCTCGAGCTGGTTTCCACATTCCTCCGTATTATTTATTATATTTATATTATTATTATTATTATTATTATTATTATTATTATTATTATTATTATTATAATTATTATTATTATTATTATTAAGATTAATATTATTATTAATCTTATTATTATTAGTAGTATTAATATTATACATAAAATACTACGACGAGGTCTTGAGCGTATCACTTTCAAAATGGTTTTTCGAGCGGGATAGAACTAAGGAAATTATGGGTTATTGCCAAGGAGGTTATGGGTAATGTTCTGGGGTATATTTAACCTAGTGTTTATCATCTCCGTTACGTCTACGTACTTTTCTGAAATATTGAATCACAATATTGATACGTAAGCATTTATATTTTATCTTTTATAAATTAATAGTGTATACATGTCTAGTGCTCGAGTATATATATTTATACATGCTTGTATACTAAATTTTGTCGTTAAACAGTTTATAATAAATCACGAATTAAATACATATATGACGGGTAAAAGGTATATGATATACATGTTTTCAGAAAGCTAGAGAAAAATCAATAACTTTTCATTTAGATATCGAATAGTTTCGAGGAACGAATCAAAATATATGGTCAACTGAATTATAATTGACATTAATTGGAATTGCTTTTTGAATCTACAATTAATACTTAAACAACTTGTTTACGAGATTGATAAAATGGATTTTTGAATATTACCAACCGAGTAAATGAATCCTTATATAAGGTACGTCTCGTTTGTTGAACTATTGTCAAAATTGACTTTTTGAAACAACTTTGAATAACTTTTGTATGTCAATTTCGAGCATTAGGATTGTGATACACTATGACCTGACCTAGCTTGATATACATTTATTGACCAACATATGTTCTCTAGGTTGAGATCTACGATTATTTGATATACCGAGTTTCGGTCACATTACGATGAACAACTTTATGTGCTGCTAAGGTGAGTTTCATATGATCCCTTTTACTCAATATATTTTTGGGCTGAGAATACATGCGACTGTTTACAAAAACTAAAAATGCTAGATTTATATGCGTGAGTTTCATTGA